>NW_023413853.1:0-13108 GCF_903995425.1 Onychomys torridus | reverse complement strand
ACTGAGAAAAAATATGAACTCACTGAAACTGTGGCATCATGCATATGGCCAGATGTGAGCCTCAAGCTGACAGGAAGTGTACATAAGGGTAACCAAGAATCTATCTCCAATAGATAACCACTAAACTAATTTTTTAACACTGTCTCACAGGTTATGAAAACCACTTTTATGAACAGTCCCCATGTCCAGCAGAAGATGGCCAACACAAAACCAACTCAGTAGCATTTTTGGAGGTTCTTTGTTTGATAATGTTTTGTCATAGAATTTTTTATTTCCTTACAGCTCTCTTTCTTATATATTCTGGTTTCCAGTTTTATATTTTTAGGAGATTTCTCTGTATGTGAGAATATGTGTGTCTCTGTGTCTGCATGTATTTCTTATGCCTTTTCTTTAGCTTCTTTTTTTCTATTTCTTTGTTTTGACATAGTCAGGTTGTTAGTTTTAATATATCTTGATATTTTTTTTTTACTATTTTTAGATGTCTGTTTACTCTTGAGAGAGCTAGAAAGGGTATAGATTTAGGTGAGTGGTGATGGGGAGAGGGCCTCGAAGGAGTTAGGGGGACCATAACAAGGATATGTTACATGAGAGATTGATTTTCAATTAAAAATAACAAAGGATATTACATTTGTCTAGGATAATTGTTGTAGTGATTTCTATATTGTCTGCAGTCACAGATACTTGGTTAGGTTTACTGTAATCGCATTATTTACCTCCTACTGAATAAGCCTGAGGTCCAATTAGACAGCTGATAGCACAAAGATCAAAGTGCCACTACTGCATATACCTTGCAAGTCCAGTTCCTTGTGTACTTCATAGGCTTCACATCTTGATGAGACCATTGACTGCTTTTCACCCATAAAAATTTGTACAGCGCCTTCTGATGCTATGAGAGCTCATCCTCAAGTCAAGAGGTTTCCAAGCTTCAGCAAGATTCCTGAATGCCCTTTGTACACAGTGTGTGGTGTCTTCAACACTAAGCCTTTGCCTTCAAGTTAAGGGAGGCAATGGGGGTCACAGTCCATTTCTACATTCAGGTTATATACTGAAATCTAGGGATTTGGAGATGGAATCCATTAAGAAGGAGCATATGTTCTGTGTCTGGGTTACCTCACACAGTACAATATTTTCCAATTCCATCCATTTAGTTACAAGGTTTATTGTTTTATTTTTCTTTACAGGTGACTAACATTCTATTCTGTATATGTACCATCTCTTGGTTATCTGTTAATAGTAAAAGTCCATGTAGCTCATTTCATTTTTAGGTACTATGCATAGATAGTTAATAAACATGTCTAGGTAATTTTCTCTTGATACAATATTGGGTCTTTTGTGTGTATACCAAGGAATGTCCTGACATAACTCTTTTTCTGTTGAGTAAATAGAAATGTAGGAATTTGCCACCAATAATAGCTAAAATTATTTATTTTTTAAAGTAAAATCACTTCATTTAACTTCCACAAAAACAACAAACCTCCTATCCTGGCTAATGCTCTCTTCAAGTCTTCTATTTTCCTGTTTATATCAGCAAGACATGCAGAGAGGGCTGCACTATGCTCATGAAAATAAGCCCAGCTATGACACTGCAGCTCTGCCAGAGAAACCCAGTCTTAGATTCCCAGGTCTTCCTAATCAGTAATTGGCACTGAGAGTGAACAAGGGTAAGAGAGAGTGAAAAAATGTGATTGTTTCCTGACCAAGACTCTCTGGGTCTGTAGGTTTCTAGTGTGAGGTTCAGCATCTGGAGTCTGGGGGAGGCTTGAAAAAGCCCTCAGATTACCTGAGACACTCCTGTGCTCCCCTAGACACACCCTTAGTGGATACTATGAAGTGGGTCCTGTAGACTTTAGGAAAGGATCTTCAGTGACTTGACTTTATTTAAAATAAATTAGTGGTTTCACTACAGAATATGCTTCCTTTGAGAAGGGAGAGTCACCATTTAAAGAGATGATCCAAAGAGAAGTGCCCACCTAAAACTGAGCAGCCTGAGATCTGAGGCACACCTTCCTATTTCTGTAGAACAGGCACTGCGAGTCATTAGACATCATAATAAACTTGATTAGCCTAACAACAGGGTAGGCAAAATTGACACACATTTCTTGGCTATATCTCACATTTAAGTTTGTAAGAATCTGTTTTATCACAAAAGTGAATACTCTTAGATGTAAGTGTTTAATAATATGATAAAATTCACAAGAACAAGATGCAGAAGTCACTGGTGAAGGCAGAAATGACACTGGCTAGTCAGCATCAGATGTCAAAGAAGCTCCTGAAATATGGGTATCTTTTCCATTATGAACTCAGGACCTATCCTAAGAGAGTGCCATGATTAGGACAGTGTTTTAGATTCAGAGGGTACAGAGAGAGAAAGAGAGACAGAGAGAGAGAAAGAGAGAGAGAGAGACAGAGAGAGACAGAAAGACAGAGAGATGTGGTCAGGGCCTTTTTTCTATAACACCTAATAGGTTTCAAAACTCTTTTCCATAAGAACTGTTGACATCAGGCTGAGATCAGAATCAATTTTACTTTCCTATGTATTCTGTTTTCTTACTCAGCTAGTTTTAACATCCATTTTTCAGTTTGTCTTTGTTTAAACAGGAACTGTAACTTCTAACCTTGTGATCTAAACCTACAGGACAGACATACACATGATGCTCACTAATTGCTCAGCTGTGTCTCCCACAGGAGCTTGGGAAATTCTAATGGGATGTACACAATTCCCATTACCCAGAATTCTTCTGCTGTCCTCTATACATGGATGTGTGTGTGTGTGTGTGTGTGTGTGTGTGTGTGTGTGTGTGTGTGTGTGTGTGTGAAATCAATTGGGCGTGATTCATTTGGAGGTGAGAATGTCACATTATTCTGTGGATGTAGGGCAGAGTCTTCTCTGCCAATGATATACTGCAGCTACCTTGACAATGTGTGATATTGGGGAGAACTATGAATGGTAAATTCTTTTGTGTTCTGAGCTCCTGGGGACAATATTTATTCTCTATTATTCATGTTTGTGTGAATACACATTATTGTGTTCAACCTGAACCTGAGTCATGCTGCTAGGAGCCGCTGTCCATGTACCTCCTATTTCCCACAACCCTTGGTCTGCCAGTCCCAATCCCTGCTGTTCTTTCATGAAGATACCCTCTTTCCTGTAAGGGAAGAATATCTCCTTGTTCTTTACTCCTATATTTTATCTCATTCTCAGTAGATTATATGTCTTTTTGTTGAATAATTATTTGTGTGATAGCCATTGTCCCAGTTAAACTTCAAATAACAATGTGTGTTCATTCATGGGTAATTCTGGGGAGGTAAAACATTCATCTATGCAGCATACATCAATTCTTTAGTAACTGACTGATTGATATTGACAGACAAAATACCTGCATTTTATTGTAAATGACTTAGCCATGCATAGGGATCCACTCCAATTTTTGTTTATTGCTCTAAGTTTGGTGTCAGAGCCACTGGAGCAATGGATGGATCTATTTTGAGCATCATGGAGTATGGGGACAGGGAGGATCACTTCACATCATGCAGGACCCCTGGTCCTTCAGGGATTTCTGCTATTTATGTTTGTAATATTAAAAATAGCCACTGGATGAAGCTCATGTCAGGTATAGAAACATAAATATAATTGAAATACATGTGGTATCTGTAGCTAGTACAGTGAAAATTTGCTTACAAACCTCAGAGAGGATCCACAAAGGGCTTCAGTGCACCCAGTTCAGGACCAGGTACAGGTATAGTTGGGTCCTGGTTTCTGTTCTCTGGGATTCTTTTCCATTTCCTTCATTTCTCAGAGATCCTTCTGAATTTAATATCTGTAGTAACCTGTGATTTCTCAAGAGATTTGATTTTCTAGTGGTTTTTCAAAATTCAAGATGAAATCTAACATGAGCAAAATAGAGAATGCCATCTGTGGGAGATCATAGGACACATGTTAAGAAAGTACATTGATTCTGGTATAAGATTTTCCCCTGTAGACTCAGGGTCAAGTCTTGATTTAATTTCCTGATTAGGATAGGGTTTGAGGCTCAAGGTAAATATGATGGAGTTGAGGCCAGCATTTTCAGTTACCTATAAACACTATAAATTCTCAAATCTCAACTCCTCTGAAGGACTGTGCACAGAGGTTTATATATGACTCAATGCAATATTTTAACTAATCCATTTTTTTACTCCATTACTTTAATCATCAACCATTACATGCATTTTTACACCACACGTTCTGAACCCAGTCTTGAAACAATTCTCTTGAACTCAGGTGTGGCTGCAACTATGACATGACATCTGCAGGACCTGGTGTGGCTGCCACCATGACATCTGCAGGACCTTGGGGAAGAGTGTTGGGAGGTGACTAAGCTCTAGTGATGACATTCTTTCATCTGAAACTGCAAAACTTTAATCAAACTTTTAACACATTGAAACATGGAATTTAGGGAAAACTAATCGACATTCATGGTCTAAGGTCCACCATATTTGACTTCAGAATAAATTAGCTCTTATTGGTTTTGAGAATATAGCTTTGTTTCTTCATTTACAGGGTTGTGCTTAGTGACATTGCCTAAGACCATTCTGCTTCACACTCTGCAGGGATTATTTGGGCAAGTGACAATAAATCTATTCAACCTGCCTGACAAATCAAATTGTGACTTGGATATAGTACTCATCTATCTCTGTTCACGTTGTCATGACTTCACAACCATCACTTGTAATTTTGGGAAGGTGACCATATGTGTCATGAGATCGTGGGGACACTGTATAGGTCTGGTTGATGCATCTCTCCAAGACTACACATTATCATTATCATCATTATCATTATCACTCTCACAATAGAACTGCATCCTGCTGCACAAATGTCTAATACCCAATGTGGATCTTTCCCAAGGCATCTGGGTCAGGCCTTAATTTTCTGTCACACATACTATTCTCTATTTTTATAAAAATCTTATTTTATACCTTAATTGATATCAGCAAATAGACCCAATGTGAATATAAAAATATTTCTTGGATAATGATGGGGTGATTTATGAACTTAGAAGTTCAGCAATGTGTCTATGTAGCAACATGAGTGGTTCATGGATGATAGACGTTTTATGGTGCCCACTAAATGAAAAAAACTTAAAGAGCTAGAGAAAAGCTCTGCACGGTAGAGTGTATGCTCTGAACCAGAATATAACATGTGGTCATCTTACTTCAATATCCAGTACTCACTGTCTAGTAAGCAAGGAGTGGGAATTGAGTAGTACCACTGACTCTCACCTGAGGATCCATCCCACCAGTGGATGATCCTTCCTCTTTCTGTGCTCTGCAGGCCAACAAGTCTTGCTTTCAATGGAAAGAATCTGTCTCTCAGGAAGCATGAAAACAATTCCTCTGAACTGGAACTAAGACTTTCTCTTGGCCACTGTGGGGTCTTGATGCCATTGTGTCAACAGATGAAGAAATGGATATATATTCAAAAAGAGGGAGAGAGAGAGATGTGTGTATGTGTGTGTGTGTGAGAGAGAGAGAGAGAGACAGAGAGAGACAGAGACTCAAAGAGACAGAGACAGAGAGCAGGTTGAGAGGAGGATTTACCATTTTACTAATGTGAATTTTTAGGACTTTAATGAAGGTAATTTGTTGGGTCATGACCTCATGTAGAGGTAAGGAACATTATATCCAGAATATAGAATATCATTTAAATTAGCCCTTATTTATCAGTCCCTGGCATTGGTGTCAGTGTAAAACTACAGTGAACTCAGTCTAGGTAGTATGGTAAAACTGAGGTTGTTAAAAAACTGTTAGCATTTGATAGAATGATTCAACATCAATTGCACATATCCTTCACCTTGAGATGTGTCTCCCTATCCTTGCATCCTGCTGACCATGTCCTATCCTATCTGCAATAATTGTGATTGGGTAGGCAATGTATGTTATTGTGAAATGGGTGGCCACACTTTACTGCAGCTGGGCTACATCCCTCCACTCAAGGACATTCATCATTTCATGAAAATAGTTTAGAATGTTTGCCACCATGATGTGGTCCTATTGGCCTCCATTTGATAGAGACTACTGATGCTTTCTAGCACTCCACAATGCACAGGACAGTGCCCAGAACAAGATACTTTCTGGGCCTGATTTTCAGCATTGCTGAGGTATAAGAACTTGGTTATGAAGCTTTAAACCATGTTCACCTCCTAGTTATGCATTCATGTTGGTAAGTCCTCATAGATGTATCTTCTGGTATTCCTAGGGAAAATAATCTCATATCAAATCTCCTGTTTCTCTGGTTCTTATAGTATTTCCATACTCTCTTCCACAATGATTCCCAAGACTTCTCTGTGTGAGAGTTGTATGGTAGATGTATCTGATGCCTCCTTCTCCTTCTTCCCCTCTTCATCTTCTGCCTTTGCCCCTCCTCCTACTCCTTCATCATAATAATGCTTCTCCTCCCCCAGTCATCCACTTCCTCATACCTCCTCCTCTTCCTCTGCTTTAACCAGCACAATTTAGTTTTTCCTTTTGTTTAAATTTTTTGAGGATTTCATATATGAGTACTTTATTGCCCTGAATTACATTGATGATCTACTTCCCTTTACTTCTCATCAGACTAGGGCTCCACTCACAGGTGATCTCTCTCTCTCTCTGCTAGTACATTTGGTGCATCTCCTTACAGCCAGGATACACTGTAAAAGGTATGAACCTGTAGTAGCCAGGAAAACATGAATCTTCAGACGACAGTGTAGATCAGTCAGTGCTAGAGGTGTGCCTCTAGGCTAATGGTAGGTGATTACACTAGCCTTATAGTGGGTTATGTCCTGAGCAGAAGCAGAACAGGTATCCCTGTACAGTACACTGAGAGTGAAGAACTTGGTTCACTGTTATTTTCCAGAATGGCTAATAACATTAATAGTTCAACTGATGCTTCAAAAAGATCCCCCAGTGGTCTGGGGGGACCTCCAGTGAAGGGTGAAATCTGATACAGTTGTTTATTTATTATGTGTGTAGATGACCATTCTGGCCCCAGATAAATCCACTGTGCACATTTCCCCCTTGCATGTCAAGCTTGCAGCCTTCTCATAAGTGTTGTCAAAGTGGACATACAACCTGCTCTTATTTATTTATGAGCATACCAAATGCAAATTCAGAGCAGTGCTACCAGAAGCCAAGCACCTGCTTAAATCCAGAGCCCTCAATATTGTGAAGAATATTTTCTGTGATTCATTGAATTTATCCCCCCAAATCTTGAACATGTGTGAGTGTCCATTTTCCTGCTGATGGTTCTCTGCAGTGAGTTCTTCAGGCCTGCAGTGAAAAACCTTTGTCCATTGGTTCTGAGTGCCTGACTCACTGTTCTTCTTTGTTCACATGTGTCCTGTCCCAGGTGCTGTTGGGGGCGTCAGGGCCTGGACCCTCTCCATCACTGTCCCTCACCTCTACTGTCATTGGTTACTCCATCAGCAGTGGTAATTGGTGGAGTTGGGAAAGGACTGGAATAGATTTGTGAAATTTATAATAATTGAGGCATCATCTACAATCTGTCTCTCAAGAGGCAAATAACTATGAGAGGAGTAAAATTGAACAATCTGTTTTCCTTGAAGCTGAGCTCAGTGACCACAGAGGACACAGATGTGCATTACTGTGTAGAAAACACAGTGAAGAGACTTCAGAATGAGTTCAAACACAAATCTTCCTACAAGTACAGAAGTGTCTCTGTTGCAGCAGGCACTGACTTCTCTTCCAGTCCTGGGTCAAAGCCCAGAAACATGTGCAGTGAAGGACCACACACTTCCTGTGGGCTGAGGAGGGTTTTGTCTACCAACATCTCAGCTGTCCCCTAGGAACATTACTTCTTTGGCTTTGTGGTTCTGCTTTCACATATTCTTTTTTATTTATTTATTTTTTTTTTCAAGATGGGGTTTCTCCATGCAGTTTTGGTGCCTCTCCTGGATATCACTCTGTAGACCGGGCTGGCATTGAACTCACACATCTCCCTGGCTCTGCCTCCAGAGTGCTGGGATTAAAGGTATGCTCCACAACTGCCCAGCCTTGCTTTCACATATTTTTAAGGGGCAGGAAAGACAGAAAAGGCAAGAAAAAAATTATGTCATTATTTTTATAGAAGAGATGGGATAACAAGTAGGAACTTTGTCCTCACCAGTTATTGTTTGTTCTCCTCTTCTGTCTTGAGCAACAGAATACACCGAGGATTCTCAGCACCACTGGATAGAAGTATAAGCTGAATTTTGTCTGTACAAAACAAACATGGCCAATGTTAAATGATGGTGTAGGCTCCTTTGGAGTGTGGCTTTTTACAATAGCATTAAAGTTAAAAGTGGTCTGAGGCCATGTTTAATCAATAAAATATGTTGCTGTCTTTATGGGATGGGGAAAATATACAGACACTGCAGTCTCTCTGTCTCTGTCTTTTTCTCTTTCTCTTTCTCCCTGTAACCCTCTTTACATGTCCACTTCTACATTCTCACATACAAAATTTCATCTGAAGAATAGCCCCCAAGTTCACATGTGACCACTGACTAGTGGTGGGAAGTGATATTCTTAAAAACCCTGAAGTCTTTAGTGCTGGACTTGAGGCTTTCATACATGAGAGTAAATGATTCTGCTCTTTACACCACCCAGGTGGTAAAGAGTTACTTAGAAATATGAAGGAACTAAAACATAAGACAGATTTTCCCCAAATTTCAGCTCAGTTCAGGAACACTCTGCCCCAATCTGGACCTCTTCTACCACACAGGTAAATATCTATTTTAGAAGACATGACCACTGCCTCTGCTCCTTGGTATCCTTACGATTCTTAAGGCTTTGACCGTCTTGATCCCCATCACAGTGGCCTCCTTGGTGGGAAAAGTTCCTCTTTCAATTGATTCTCCTTCAGTTTCCTGTAGGAGATGCCCTTCAGAGGAGCTCAGAGCACAGATCTCAGATTCATTATGAGGAACACAGGAAGAAAATCTAGGGAGGGAACCAATGTCTCTCCTAGCTTTTACACAGGGTGGGTGGTGCTTTGAAGAACACCCTGGGAAATGAGAACTAGATGGTTTTCTCAGATTCCATTTGAAGGCTTCCTGAAAATTTCCTACATTCCATCTATTCTACTAGAAAAACTTGACCTGTAGTTAGAGTTTTCCTGCCTGGCCCATAGTCAGGACAAATCTCTTTTACTCGCCAGTCCCACAGTAGCTCAGACCCAACCAAGAAAGCACACAGAAATTTGTATTGCTTACAAACTGTATGGCTGGGGCAGGACTGCTTGTTATCTACCTTTTCTATCTTAAATTAACCCATTTCTGTTAGTCTATACTTTGCCACATGGCTTGTGGCTTACCAGTGTCTTTACATGTTGCTTTTCAATGGCGGCTGCTGGTGGTGTCTCTTCCACACAGCCTTCCACCTCCCAGAATCTCTTCTCTCTTGTCCCGCCTATACTTCCTGCCTGGCCACAGGCCAATCAGAACTTTATTTACACAGAGTGATATCCACAGCACTTCCCCTTTTCTTTTTTTTTTTTAAAGGAAGGTTTTAACTTTTACATAGTACAATTACATATAACAAAACAATTATCAAGCAAGAATTATAGTTACAATATTAAAGAAGATATCCTATCTCTCTTATATTTGTGAGTCTAAAGTTTTATATCTAACTTGTCTTGTATCATAACTGAGGAAATTATAACTATCTAGTCTTCAACCACATCAAAAGACCTCAGAAGGATATAATATTACCTGAGAACTGGGAGAAGGATGCAAGCAATATTCGGGAGTCTTGCATGGTAGACAGAGTCAGCTGGCAGCCTGGACAGTCACCTAATGTTCCTTTGTAAAGTTGGGGCATTTGTCTTCAGCCCACAGGGCTCGAGTCTGTTGGTCACTTCTCTCAGTGTCCTGTAGAATGTCTGGCAGTTTCCTCTGTGAAGCAGGAACCTGAAGGACCATTTTGCCAAGCAAAGTTTAGTGGTCACCTTTCTATGGGTCCTGCACATCCAGTTGATCAAGCAGTCCAGGCAAGAACAGTTTCTTGCCCCAAATGGCTATTTTTGCCAAGGTGAAGATAAACTCCATATGAAGTGTCTTCAGTGTCCATCCTCCTCTCTGAAGTAAAACGGTGCTGCCAGGAGCAGACATGTCTCACTGTCCAGAAAGTCTAAATTTTAAAAATAATTTAAATGCCATATTCTGTAGGTCTTTGAAGTATTTGAAGATTATGTATCTATCTGAAATATTTCTATGTATATGTAGAAGACTTAAGTAATATGGCTACGAGTATGATTATCATAGATGACTAATTATTAATCCATTTTAATTATCCATTACAATTTAAAATGAGGTATACAAACATAATGCCTTAAACATGAGTAGAAATATGCACACAGTATAACAAAATTAACTTTAAGTTTGTATCAATAGACTAAAGTATATACAATGTAAAACATTTTAAACAAGTTGTTGCTCTTTAGAAGTAAGTTCCTTAATCTACCCTTTTATCCTATTATATCTATATCATATCCCCTTTTCTTCTTTAGAAAGAGATCACATTTATAATCAACCTGCTTTAAAGAAAAATACTGGTTTTTCTCTGTCCCACACCAGAGGGCTCTTCTGATTTGGGACACAAGAATCTCTTAACCTTTCTTTTAGCAATACGTCTGGGTTTAGAGAAGGAGTGAGCCAATTCCATCTCCAAAGCCAGCTTGATAATTTTGGGAATGTGGGCATAGTTTCTCTTACTACTTCCTATGGGAGGGGGGTGCTATATCTTATGGGGACACAAAGAAAATTTTAGGATTATGGAGTAGTCTGTGAGGGTAAACCTCTGAGCCAGTTGCCTTGAAAGCATTCTGGATGTTGGATCATCTGGGCCATGGTGTCATTGGGGACCTTTTAGGTGATCTTGGCTGATCAACCTGATGTATCTTAATCTGGAACAAATCAACAGCCTCTGGCTTTCTGTGGAAACAAAAGCAGAGACTCTTTTTCCAAAGCAACATATCCTTATATACAAATTTTGAAGTCAAGGTACCTTTAAAAATTTACATATTTATTTAACTCAACAGCTTTTATGATCAAATCTTTTTTCTATAGTTAAAAATCCCCAAAGATAAGAACAAAACCAGATTCTCTGTGTAATGTCCATCTTTGTAAGACTGAAAACACCAGCTGCTGGCTCCACCCACCTCAGCTTCCCAACATGGAGGTGGTACAATTTACCGCCAGCCTCTGGGTCTGGAGCCATGTGCACCATCAACTAACAGAAGCAGTTCTATCAAAAAAAAGCACATAGCCCTGAAACTTTTTTTTAAACTAAGCAAAGGCTAAATCCAATATGCAGCAGAGTAAAGTGCTGCTTGTAAATTCCTCATTTCCGCTGCACTGCAGGTCAGACACACTCCAGGAACCTGCCATAGTAGCTCAAACTGGCAGGCTGCCACTAACTTGAGAGAGACATTAGGAAGCTGTTTTTTAGTTCCATTTTGGAATCTTTTTTTGTCAGGTTTTAGGTGGAAACTCTTGCCAACACGTTGGATGCCATTTGTAGTTAGAGTTTTTCCTGCCTGGCCCATAGTCAGGACAAATCTCTCTTACTCGCCAGTCCCACAGTAGCTCAGACACAACCAAGAAAGCACACAGAAACTTGTATTGCTTACAAACTGTATGGCTGGGGCAGGCTGCTTGTTATCTACCTTTTCTATCTTAAATTAACCCATTTCTGTTAGTCTATACTTTGCCACATGGCTTGTGGCTTACCAGTGTCTTTACATGTTGCTTTTCATGGCGGCTGCTGGTGGTGTCTCTTCCACCCAGCCTTCCACCTCCCAGAATTCTCTTCTCTCTTGTCCCGCCTATACTTCCTGCCTGGCCACTGGCCAATCAGAACTTTATTTACACAGAGTGATATCCACAGCATTCACCTCCTCATAACTTGCTTCTTCTGCAATCTGGAATCTGTCTATGTCTGCCCTGAACACATTGGATAATATCTGCTCCCTTCTTCCCATTGCTCCCTTCACTGCAGGCTCAGAAAGAAGTTCAGTGAGGAATTTGCTATCAGTGAGCCATGCCTAATTCATTCTCAAGGATTTATCTCATATGTACATCCTTATTAAACACTTCAGGGCAGGTGACCCCAAGGCCAGTTGACTCTCTATACAATGAACAAACAGGACTGCAGGAAACTCTGCCTGTACTGTTTGCCTCAGCCTTACGTGGACACATTTGTCTGGTGACCCCAGGGTAGCCTTTTGCAGCTCCTATGCATCACATCAAAGTAGACCTAAATGATTCAGATTCAGATTTCCAGGTTGCCAATCCCATTGGATGCTGTTGTTCTAGTGGTCATTGAGAGGCTTGTAGCTGGTCATTTACAATGTCACCAATATTCCAAGGACTAGAGCCCATGCTGCAGTCAAAGAACTATGATGTCTGCTGTTGAAAATGAATCTAAAACCATAATGAGAGAGGAATCTTTACTTATTTGTGAAGTAAGGTTAGAAAATACCAAGTAAGAGTGAGGTGTAAATTTTGTGTAGATCATGATGCTAAACAGGAGAGTGTAATTTGAGTTGATTGTATATGGACAGATGCAAAAATCATCTAGGGCTTCTGCTTGTTTTCATTCTGAAATAGCCATTCTGAGTGGTTATAAACAGAATTTCAATAACAAAAAACTAAGAAAAATATCACTAATGGTTTCCAATATTCGTGATTAAAAGAGAAAATAAAATTCCATACCTTTAAATCTTTTAACTGATTTCTTATAGACCTATCTAACATCAAAATTAAGTAAGCTGTTACAATATCCAAAATTACATGAGACTAGACCTGTGGAACATCTTAGAATGATTGGCAAAAATCTTTACAGTCATTGCTTGTGATCCCTGCAGCACACTGACCAACCACTTTCTGAGACTGTGTGCATGACTCTGCTCATCCTGAGTGTCTGCTGTCTATGCCGTCTTTCTGAACTTTCTTCATGGACATTAATTGACTTCATTCTTATTGACTCCTCTATGACTGTTTGTGTCAAACTAGCTTGTTTAAAGTGTCCCTATCAGGTTCAGTCTCACTTCTGGTTGTTATTGATCTGCTTCAGCCTTAAGAACGCTCACACT
>NW_023413852.1:0-33635 GCF_903995425.1 Onychomys torridus | reverse complement strand
GCTGGCTCCTCCAGCAGTGACCTCTCCACAGGACAGCCTGCCCTTCCCAGCCCTACTGGCCCCTCCTGCAGTTAAGGCAGAGTCCCTGCTAACAAGGTCCCCAAACTCACCAGCTTGCAGGCATGCAGATGACAGCAGCAGAAGCAGGATACAGGCCATGGCCTGATTCCCTCCAGGAAGTGAGACCAGAAGAGCCATCAGTCAGGAGAGGAGGATCTGTGAGGGACCCTGGGGTGCTCAGGAGTCAGGAAGAATCAGGGTAAGGGGCACACAACCCTCGAGTCTTCTCAGATGGAGGACTGACACGGGGCAGGACCTGCCCATCGCCACCTCCTTGTGACCAGCAACTTCCTTCATTCTGGTTTCTTTCTTATGCTGTAGAAGATCCATCCTGTGGTCAGTGACGAGATGGCCCCTTAGCCCAGCCCTTCTTTTTGGCTAGAAATATGCTATTGACCTCACCATGCCGGCTCTCCTCTCTTCCACCTTGACCCCCTGTCTTATCCAGTCTTGTCCATTTCCATGTGGCCTGTAATCACTGTTTCCTCACCTCCAGGTTTCCTCCCTCCTGTGCTTCCTCTTTTCATCTTTTCTCATTGTGTCTCCCACCATACTGGTTGTCTGTCTGTCTGTCTCTCTAGAAATCTCAGGAACAGAAGTGGTCAGTTTCTGCTCACTTCAGACACAGCGAGGATGGAGGTGATGAGGAAACACATTCCGTCCCCAGCCCTAGCTCGGTGTCCCCACCACCATCTGCTCTTTGTCCTCTTCTTGTCCTTCAGGGACTCTTCACAGCACCCGGCAGAGCCAAGGCCCAGTGGACACTCTCGCCCTGGCCTGCTTGCTGCTGAGGAGTCTGTAACTACCCTGGGCTTCCAGGGTGATCTTCCTCCCCTGGACAATGACTCCAAAGCTACTCCAGTTTGTACTCAGCCTCACTGCTGCCACCTGCTGGCCCCTTCATCCCAAGTCATGAGCACTGTCAGACTTTGAAGGCCTGGACTCAGTTGAATCACCATAGGGATGCTGCGGGGGGATGTGATTAATGTCCAGAATGCTGTAATAAGTCTCCGCAATGCCAACCATATTTCCCATAATAGCAGTGACTGGGCCCCAGCTATGATACTTTCATGGGGGAGGGACATTTTCTGTAGAAGAGCAGCCTGGAGCTTTGGTGTGTGTACATACATGCACATATGCATGTGACCATTGGGAGTGTCATACTGGCAGTCTTAGTACCTGGCTGCTGCTTAGGCTGTAGCTCATGCGTACCCGGCATCCATAGAATAAATAAGTAAATATAATGGAAAAATTAAACCTTAAAGTGGGCACGGGGGTGCATACCTTTTATTGTAGCATTTGGGAGGCAGAGCTGTGCAGATGTGTGAGTGTTGTTAGCTTGAATGTAGACTGGTCTATATATTGAGTTCAAGGCCAGCCAGTGGTACAGAGTGAAAACTTGTCCTCCCAAACAAACAAACAAAAACAAGGACCAACTAACCAAACTAATAGTCCAAGGTGCATGGTGTCCTGAGTAGGAGTATTACCCGAGCTTGTCCTCTGGCCTACACAAGCAGGAGCACACACTTACTTGCATGCATATGCACCTGCACACACACACACACACACACACACACACACACACACACACTCATGCAAGGCACCTTTCACAGCTGATCTGCCACCACACATTTATCCAGCCCTCATCCTGAGTAAACATGGTCTCCCAGGCATAGCTATGTGACTCTTCAGACTCTAGTTCCTGATAGTGTCCCCAGCATTCAGACTCTGACATTATACCCAACAGTCTCAACACTCTCTATTTCTCTCCGAATCATCCAATTCCAGAAAATCTCCTCAGATTACCCACAGTGAAGTTCCTGTGGGTCCTGACCCTATAGATCTCACCATTGATGAAAACTGTCCATCTGTCCTCCCCTCCTGTCACACTACCTACCCTCTCACTTATGATTTGTTCACCCCAGTGACAACATGCAAACCAAATTACCTATCCAGACTGCGTCCTGAGGAGAGTGGAGGAGATGCTAGAGAGGGCAGAAGGATGGCGGCTGGTGGTGTAGACAGGACACTCAGGCTGCACCTGAGACTTTACATTAGCACAGTTGCCCCGCCCCCACCCGACCTCTTCTTTTTCCCCTAGGATGACATCATCATCTTCATCTCCCTCATATGCTGCCCAACTGCGGCATGGGAAATCTGTGCACCCCTGCCCAGGGTGAACCCCTAGAAGAGACTCTAAAGTGTCCTAAAGACCCAGTGAGTGGGGCTGGATGACCAGCACAGTCTCCAGCTCATCTGGATGAAGTCTCCCAGCTTCTGTAGACAGCCAAGGCCAGACACAGAAACTCACAAAACACTGAGATTAAGGTCACAGAAATGGAGAAACTCGCAATCTCCTCTTCAACATTATGTGTATTATTTAAAAAAATATTAATTGTGACACAATTTGTTTAAGTGAATCTACAGAGGAAACCGGTGACATGTTAAAATTCTCTGTCTTCAACCAAAGTGAGCTAATGGAAGACCTGTCTCCATGACCACTCTGTTTGGAGTTTTAGTGAGGTTTGCTGGTTGTTTGGTTTTGAAACAGAGTCTCATGTAGCCCAGGCTGACCTCAAACTCAATCGGTAACAATGACAGCCTCCAGTTCATGATCTTGCTATCTCTACTGTCAATCATTCGATTACACACATTTGCCACCAGTCAGACTTCCTCTAGTCCTTCTTTTAACTGACTGCTCAGGCCAGGGAACACAAATCCCAAACACTGGTAGCCATGCTAGAACCCATATCTGTTCCCCATTCCAACAGTAATGTGCCTTCACCCTGAGGGGACTTGACCTAAGTGTTGTTGAGAATGTTGGTTCTGGGAAGTCTTGGCTGTGGGCTCTCTGCTGTTTCTCCCTTTTGAACAATGAAGAGTAACATGGCAAGTCACATGACCACTGGAGTAACAGCTTTGAGACTCCTTTCCTGTGTCCAGCTGCCTGGAGGGAGGAGATGATGAACGGGCACTCCCATAGATGACAGGCCAGACCATCATCCTGGCAGCCTGCTTGTGTGAACACCTCAGGGATGCTCAGAGGAGACACCACTCCAGCTGACAAGATCACTGTAACCATGGCTGCTGCTGAGTTCAGCTGTTGGTGAAATTATGAAGGCCACTCCACGTAGTTAAAAGGGAGGTTTATTTTGTGGGGTAACTTACAAATGAAGGGATAGGTTGCAGGGTCTGGCAAAGGTATGGCGCAGTCCGGCGGTGTTCTCTGGAGAACTCTGCTAGGTCTACCTCCAGCATCCAGGGTCCAGGCACCAAGAGAGCACTCTCCTTTCCATCCTTGGTCTTCAGCTTCCTCCTTCAGCCCTGCCTTGTGGGCATGACCATTACCTAAGCCTCAATAGGGGTTGGAACTTCCAGGCCATTGCTGAGATGGCTACCCACTACATTCAGCTCTCCTGGTCCTTTGCCCCCAGTCCATGTCCTTCTCCCTCTGCTTCCTTCCCTTGCCTTGAACCCATGTCTCCTCCCTGCCTGCCCTGCCCTCCACTCACCAACCCTCCCTTTTGTCTCCCTGGAAACCAGCTCTCTAGCTTTCCCTGTTAGTGCAGGCTGCTGCCACCCTGGAGATCAGCCTCAGGGATGGAATCCCATCAGTCTTCTGCTGCTTCTCAGGCTGCTGCTCTCCAGCTCTCAGATGCTCCTCTTTCCTGTTGGAGGGCTGAGCCCTTTGGCAATCCTGGGCACTTCTTATATATAATTCATATACATGCAGGAAAACAGCCGTCCACACAAAATAGAATTTTACCTTTAGTAAACAATGTCAGTAGCATCCCAGCCTGGGGTGAGGCATCATGCCCTTTCCACACTGAATTTGATCTGTTTAAGCTTGTGTAGATCTTGTGCCTGCTGTCACAATCTCTGTGAGTTCATATGTGCGACTGACCCATTGTCTTCAGAAAATACTGTTTCCACCGCCCCTGTCTCTTACACTGCCCTGACCCCACTCTTTTCTCAAAGATCCTTGAGGCTTGATAAAGGGTTGTGATATGTCCCTATGAGGACTGAGCATGCCTCAGTCCCTTATTCTCAGGACGTTGGCCACTTGAGCGACTCTGTTATTGTCACCTGCTGCAGGGAGAAGCATCTCTGACAAGGTTGAGAGACACACTGATGTGTGGGGACATCAGTAAAGTTATTAGAGTCACTTTAATTCCATGTCCATTAATTAGAGGGCGGGGGTGGATTTTCCTTATGGCCTAAGATTGTCACACACAGGTACTTGGACCCTTTAACAGTGCCAGGTCTGGGTTCCATCTCATGGAATGGGCCTTAGATTTTTGGCATTATATATATATATATATATATATATATATATATATATATATATATATATATATATATATATATACAGCTTGAAAAACGTGATAGAGAATGTAAACTTAGAGGGCCAGAAGATAAGGGTCACATGAGTGACTCATAATTAGATTCATTTAGGCAAATTCTGTGGATTGTTTTATTTTGTGAAGAAGGTCTAGGAAGTTAAAAAAGGGAACTGGGAGTTCCTCAGTTTCTCTGAGCTCTAACGCCCTGACATGTTGATTTCAGTCTCAGGCGATGGGTACCAGTGACACATGAGATTTTGTCTCTGGCTTTGGGTATCAGTGGAAGTTTGGAGTCTTCCCACTAGAAGCACAGGTGACTCTGAGATCATCACCCAGACCCACTCATTGGGCCTTTACAATGGAGTACACAGTCTCTTCTTGGGGGTCTTCATGGACAGGCTGGTGAGGTGGTGTTCCTGAGGAGACTGGACATGAGAGGGCAATGGAGGCATACACGATGTTGTTACCCTGTGGGGGACAAGAGGTTAGATGGCAGCAGTGCAGCTGTGTCCACCATAAAGCAGCAGCTGCAGCCTGAGTGTCCTGCCCACACCTGCCCCAGCTGCAGCCTGAGTGTCCTGCCCAAACCTGCCCCAGCTGCAGCCTGTGTCCTGCCCACACCTGCCCAGCTGCAGCCTGAGTGTCCTGCCCACACCTGCCCCAGCTGCTGCCTGAGTGTCCTGCCCACACCTGCCCCAGCTGCAGCCTGAGTGTCCTGCCCACACCTGCAGTAGCTGCAGCCTGAGTGTCCTGCCCACACCTGCCCCAGCTGCTGCCTGAGTGTCCTGCCCACACCTGCCCCAGCTGCAGCCTGAGTGTCCTGCCCACACCTGCAGCAGCTGCAGCCTGAGTGTCCTGCTCACATCTCTGGTCTCCACCCTTCTGTCTCCTTCTTCAACACCCCTTTAACTTCCTTCAGGCCTGAGTCTGAGTGGCTTACCTTGGGGTTCTCTTTGGGGTCCACATACTGTCCTACAGAAAAAGGAACACAGAGTACTGAAGTCAAGCTGTGACAGGGAGGGAGACAGGAGGCTGGGAGTTTCAACAGTGAGGTGAGGACCTCGGTTACATGGAGGAACAGGGTGAAGGAGGGAAAGGTGGAAATACTGAGGGGTGCTTATGTAAGTGTGGGGTCTTGGGAGAAGAGGCAGACCCTGGTGGGGAAACTGGAAGCTGGCAGAATTTACCTTCAGGTTCAACATCCTCAGTGTTTTCAATGAGGTCCCTGCAAGGTAACAAATGGACAACATATTAGAATCTGGACAGGAAAGGGTTAAGACATGAGGTGCTGGGCTGCAGAGATGGCTCAGTCAGTAAAGTAAGTGTCACATAAGCATGAAGTCAAATTGCAGACCCATCACCACAGAAAGCTGGATGCTGGAGAAGCAGAGACAGGCAGATAAATGCCTAGGGTTCACTGGCCAGGACTAACAGATGAGCTCTAGATTCAGTGAAAGACCCTGTCTCAAAAGATAAGGTGGAGTGCTGGAGAGATGGTTCAGTTGGCAAAGTGCCAGCTTCACCAACCTGAAGACACACATTTAGATCCCCAAGGACTCGTGTGAAAATGCTGGACACAATATGCCTGGAGAGTGGATGGAGAGAGGAGGATCCCTGAAGCTCATTGTCTGGGCAGTCTAGACCAACTGTTGAGCTTCAGGTTAGGGAGAGACCCTGACTCAAAATAAATATTGAATTGAGGTGCAAGAAACTGAGGGGAGTCACTACATTGACCTCTACCTCCACACTCATTCACAAGTGAACACACACACACACACACACACACACACACACACACACACATACACACTATACATGCGGGAAGACAAATAGAACAGAGAGGAACTGACAGACTCTCCATTGATCTCTGGCGTCCACACATGTGGATGTGCACCTGCACATGTACACACATAGGAACATGTTAGAAAACACACACAACTGGGCATGGTGGTGAATGCTTGTAATGTCAGTACTCAGCAGGTGGAGACAGGGGTCTCCGGGTGTTCACTGGCCAACCAACCTGGTCTAATTAGTGAGTTCCAGACCAGTGCAAGACTCTGTCTGCACAAAACAAAGCAAACCCCCAAACAGCCTGAAGTGCGTCAACAAGACTGGAGGAAGAGCATCTGGCCAAGGAAGCCACAGGGAGAGGAAGAAGCTGGGATACAGTGTTGCTAGCAGATGCTTGAGTTATATGCACAAGGTCCTGGGTTCCATCCTAGCACCTCATACACTGGGTGTTGTATGATGCCTGTCATTCTAACAGTTGGGAGGTGGAGGCAAAAGGTTCAGGAGTTCAAGGTCTTCCTTGGCTACAGAGTTAGTTCCAGGCCAGCCCGGGCTTAATGTGATCCTTTCTCAGAACAGAGGGGTTGGAAAAGGAAGGGTCAGAGCAGGCCATGTACAGTAGGAAAAAGAAGAGTCAGGAGAGAAGGGCAGAGAGATTGGGAGGTGGAGAGAAAAGGGTAAGAGATGTGGAGGATCTGGAACAAAGGATTCTGGGGGAGCGGGCTCACTGACCATAGAGAAAGACAGAAGAAAGGGAAGAATGGAGAGCTGTTGAATCGAGGCAGATGTTCAAGGCTGAGAGGAAACAGAGACAGAGAGGGAAGCCCAGGAAATGGAAGGAGAGAGGAGAAAGTCTGAGTGCTGAAGGTGTTGTTGTTCTGGGAAGGAGACTCCTGAGACCTCTGCACTCCTTGTCAGTGAGAATCTGGTGCCCTGAGAGCGAGATGTCATAGGGGACAAGGAGGGAGCAGACAGGATGAGTCAGTGGTTAGGGAGATGTGAAGGGTCCTGTGTGTGGTCCTCTCTCTCTCTCTCTCTCTCTCTCTCTCTCCCTCCTTCCCTCCCTCCCTCCCTCCCCCTTCCATCCCTCCCTCCCTCTCCCTCCCTCTCCCTTCCATCCCTCCCTCCCTCCCTCTCTCCCCCCTCTCTCTTTCTCATGTTATTTGAGGGGCTGGAGAGATAGGGCTCAGTGGTTAAGAGCTTGGCTGTTCCTGCAGAGGACCCGGATGGCACTCACCTGGCTGGGGTTTCGGCTTTGGTCCTCTGTCCTGTGGGGAGAAACAATGTCAGTGTGACATCAGTTCTGTTCCTCCATCATCCTTCTCAGCTGTCCTCTGTGTTCAGACCACCTTCAGAGGATGGGGGGGCAGAGAACCTGCCCCAGGCAGTCAGAGAAGAGCCTGAGCTCCCTCTGCTGGGCTGTGGTCCCACACAGCAAGCCTCCCCAGATCTCTGCTGGGTCCAGACCTCACCCCTGTCTCCTTTGCTTCCTTCACCAACCCTGAGTTCCCCTCACTCCACACCTGCTCATCTACTCTGCATTCACATGCCTTCCTTTCTGTGCCTCTAGAGACCGCCTCTTTCTGGAATACATCTACTCTACTGGTCTATTTGTCTTGCTGAGACCGCCTCTTTCTGGAATACATCTACTCTACTGGTCTATTTGTCTTGCTGGACACTATGCTGTTTTAATGACTACAGCTTCTTGCCACTTATTATTATGTGGTAGGTGTGCCAGTGTGTATGGAGGTCAGCGGCCGACTGCAGTAGTGGATGTCCTGCACCAGGTGGCTCCCAGGCTTGGACACTGACTCCTTTAATCTCTGAGAGCTACTGTATTTCTATAGAAAAATCTATTATTCATATATTTATTTAGTGACTGTAGCTTTTAAAGTTTTTTGTTATTGTTTTGTTCCTAGAACTTAAAATGTATGTGCACATGAGTGTAGATGCCTCTGGGATTCAGGAGAGGCTTCAGACAGGCCTGCAGCCTGAGTTACAGGCGGTTGTCAACTCCCTGATGTGGGTGCTGGAGCAGAACTCAGGGTCTCTGCCTTAGCAGCCAGTGCTCTAACTCCTGACCCATCTCTCCGTGTTTTCTCTTTTGACTTATAAGCACACTTTTCTTTGTTGTTCTTGGTTCTTTTCACAGCTCTGTCAGATCCACAGAGGCACTTCAACTGTACCCCAACTCAGCTGGTCAGTCCATGCCTGTGCAGGTGTGAGTGAAAAATCTTCACCACAGGGTCACCTATTTGAACCCTGGTTCATATTGGGGAGGTTATGGACCATTTAGGAGGTGTAGCCTTCTAGAAGAGGTATGTGTCACTGGGGTGTGTTTATGAGAATGTATTGCCCTCCTCACTTCCAGCTTTCCCCCTAGTTTTCTGAATGTGTTGAAGATGTGACTTCTCAGTGTTCTGCTTCAGCTGCCCACCACTATTAACTTTCCTTCCACAAGTTACTTTTGATCACGATGTTTTATCACCACAGTGGAAAGTAACGGCCATTACACACCCTCAAACACACTTCCTCCTTCAGTCCTTACACAGCTCGGTTGTTTCATCACAGTGTTTCTTAACACACTTAGACTTGTTCCTGTTCTCTGGTCCCCGTGTCCTCCATCTAATCACTGAGTGTTTGTTTGAGGTCTTCTGCACCTAAGGATGACTTTGAACTGCTGATTCTCCTGCCTGCCCCTTCCACACACTGGAGTTACAGACAGGCACTACCACACCAGGCTAATCACAAAGTCTGAAAACTTTTCCCTTGACATTTTCCTGGTTCTGGCCATCCATCCCCATGTGCAGATCCAGTGTGCAAAGTGACACAGCCTGGCCCCCCTCCAGTGTGTTCTCTGCACCCTAAGACTGTACTGTCAGAATCCAGCTGCTGCTCAGGCCACAGCACCGCCCTTCACCTCTAACAGAGACACTGCCCAGACACTGTTCTCTCCAGCTGACCTGCTGCCATCCAGGTCCCGGGTTTCTCACCTGGGCAGTGACTGTAGTCAAAGACGGTATTAGTGTCCACACATCCTGTTCCCTTTCCTGTCTCCTTCCTGGTTCAGCTTGTGCAGTGAAACCACCCCTATCCTCAGAAGGATATAAAAAGAACCCCGTTTCCACTTTGGAGCCCCTGCCGTGTGGGTGGAGCCTGAAATCTCCTTAGAGCGCCCTCCCATGTTGATATCTACCTTTCTGTCCATCCATGGCATCGATAACTCTTAGTAAACTCCTTCCTCCCCATAATCTGTCTCAGTGACCCTCTTGAGTCCCCATCTGAGACCTTTCACACACACTGATGTCACTATAGCAGGGTGCTGAGGTGGCCACTCCATTTGTCCTCTGGTATCAGATGTTTGGGGACCCTATTTACCAGGTTCCCTCTGATCATCTCCTGACTCCTCCACATGCACCACACTGCTCAAGAGTTCCTGAGATGGTTTCCCTTTGCTGGAGGCCAGAGAGAGTCCTCTACACCACTCCCAGACCTTTCCTGGCTATTTTATGGAAGAGAGGGGTTTGAGATAGATTCTTATATAATCCAGGCTAGTCTTGAAATCAAGATCCTCCTGCCTCCACTTCCCGGGTGCACTGACTGAGGTGTGGATCACCATTGGCTGTTATTGTTTTAATTTTTTAATCATTTTATATTTAATTACTTAGCATGTGTGTGCATGTGCACATGCTATGGCATGCGTGTGTTAGAGTAATATGGCCAGGACTCAGTTCTTTCCTTTGGCATGTGGGCTCTGGGTATTTCCAGTGCTCTGACCTCCTGAGCCATCTCACTGCCTCTGGTGCTCACTATTTATTCTTTGACATCCTATGTTTTTTCTTCCTCTGAGTTCCTCTAACCTTCCGTCTCTCCTCTGATCTGTCTGTCAACACAACAGCTCTTTCAGGAAGGAACAATCAGCCCTTGGGTGGCTCCCCCATCACCTTGCAGTTACTGGGAAACCAGATGTCATCTACTTGGGATCCTCTGGTTTCAAGCCAGGCTTTGGGAAGTGGATTAACACAGCAACTTCCGGTGCCTTGTGCTTTCCCTTCCCCTGGCTCTCTCCTGGCAGCCCCTTTCTCCTCTGCAAATCAAAGGGGAGGACTGATGACCTGTGACTAAGTCAACAGAGAAGAGCTGAGCCATGACTGGACTGTGTGGTTCAGACTTAACCCTGCAGAATCTCCCTTGGGGAAGCGGCTTCAGGCCGAATCTCAGTGTGGTTAGCAGTCACCAAACCAAAACAACAATAGCAAACAGATCCTAGTTATCCTAAGCACAAGCCTCAGAGCCTGACTCTGGACTCAGGAGGCCACCAGGGATCTGCCCTGGGGAAGCAAGAAACCACCCTTAGCTTCAAAGCTGATCACTTTGCTTTTGTTTGTTTGTTTGTTTGTTTGTTTGTTTGTTTGTTTTTAAGTTCTCTCACTGGGACCTGGGGCTCACCAGCAGTTAGGACAGCATAGTTAGCCACCCAGCCTCAGGGATCATCCTTTCTACCTCCTCAGCACTGGGATGACATGGACTGTGGTCATGGAGCCTCCAGCTTGCATGGCAAGGACCTTCCTGACTCAGCCATCCCTGAGCCCTGGCATCTGCCCTGTCATCAATCCCCTTCCAGGACTCTGGTGTCGACTGTTCTGTGGAAACACTCAGGAATTGTGATGGGGTGCTGTGTGTGGACCACTTACCTTTCCTTCTCCTCCCCCTGAGGAACACCATCACTCCCAAAACCCCAGCCAGGAGTACAGCAGCAGCCACTGCCAACCCAACTGTGGTTCCCGGACCCAGGCTCTTTCTGTCCGCTCTTCTTCCCTTCTGTGTCTGTGAGGGCAGTTCTGGTGAGTGCAGAAGTTGCAGTGGTGGGGCTTGCAGAGGTGGTCTTGGGGGCTGGGAGGAAACGGAGGAAGTCAGCATGGAACTTCCCTGACAGGAATGATGCTCTGAGGATGTCTCTGATGCACTCTTTGCCCAACAGACTACTGAAGGAATGGACTCCAGGAATCTGTAGTCACCCAAGGAGTCTCATGCTGGGAGAAGGAAAAGGCTGAAGTCTGGAGCCAGCCAGAGAAAGAACTGGTCTCCCAGAAAGAGAGTTCACACAGTGCTGGCAAATAATGTGCTCAGCATGCAGGAGAGGCTGGACAGAGACAATTGCTCACTGTGGGCGGGGCCACACCTGAACTAGGACTGCTTAGCTATGCACATGTCTTGTCTTCTGTTTAAGCCTAAACCTCATGTTAGGACCTGTCAAAGCCCCAACTATGGAGTTGGGGGTTGTCACTGAACCTCCTTGTTCCTCTTCCCAGTATGACCATATTGAGTAAACCTCTTTCCTTTGCTTTTCACTGTAATCATCTCTTTAATTGTCCTGTTGAGGACAGATGGCCAAGCCTGGCTTCTTAGAGCTGCCAGAGCCCAGGTTCTGACCCTACACTCAAGTAACAAGTGGGTTCTTCCTGAACGGGGGAAGGGCACACATGCGTATTTTGTCTCCTTTGTGGGATGCAGAGTGAGGATCAGCTCTTAGAAGCTCACACAGGGAGAAGAGAACAATTGTGGAGGCTGAGAATCAGGTGAGCAAGGACAACTCTCTACTTCCTGGTAAGAATGTCCTCAGACCCTCATGTCCTCCCTTACAAAGAACAATCTCTAAGTCACACAGATCAAAAACAGTCATTGTTTTGTTCGTTTGTTGGTTTTTGTTTTTTGTTTTTCAGTTTTTCAAAACAGGGTTTCTCTCTGTAGCTTTGGAGCCTGTCCTGGAACTCAATTTATAGACCAGGCTGGCCTCAAACTCACAGAGATCCACCTGGCTCTGCCTCCCGAGTGCTGGGATTAAAGGCATACACCACCGCCTGGCTAAGCAGTCATTTTCTAATAACAGTTCTTGTTAGAACAGATGTAGCCTGCAAGTGTGTACAGTGCTGCTCCTAAAGATGTGAGTTATTGAATGAAAATCTCAGGATGGGCACAGCTTGAACCCCTGTGGGTTACTGGTCAGCAAGGCCCAGAGATCCCAATCCAACATAGACTACTGTCGTTGCTCTTGGAGGCCCCCATAGCTACATGATAAGAACCTATTGCTGAAGACACTGCTCAAGTTTATGTGGGTAAGATCAAAATAAATTGTAGAAATGTATGAAATATTTAAGTAATTGAACACTACTAAAAATCTTTTCCCTTTATATCATGTATGTGTGTATTATGTGTCACTGAGTGTACATACAGAAACCTACACACATACACATGAACATGAGCCTGCATACACACACACCTACAACACACACACACACACATACACGATAGAGGTTTGCTCCTGATTATGCATGTGGTGGATGCAACAAGAGGCTTCTAGTGTCCTCTTCCAACATTCTACACCTATTCCTCAGAGGCAGTGTCTCTCTGTGAAATGGGGACTCGTGTATCACCTAGGCTGAAAGCCAACAAACTCAGCAGTCCTCTTGTCTCCACCTCCTTGGAACTGGTGTCACAGCATCTGCAGGGACCCCCAGCTTCTGACATGGGTTATGGGATTTGATCTTAGGTCTTCATAGTCACAAAGCCCGTGCTCTGAACAGCTCTTAACTTTTTTTTAAAAAAATAAAGTCTATGTAGTCAAGTTTGGCCTTGAACTTGCTGTATATTAATGACCTTAAACTCCTGATCTCTTTACCTCTACCTCTCAGGTACTGGGATTACAGGTGTACCCACCCACTTTGAAAAAGGTCATCTTTAAGCTGACTGGTGAAGCACACCTTTAATTCCAGCATTCAAGAGGCAGAGACAGATAGATCTCTATGAGTCCAAGGTTTGTCTAGTCTACATAACAAGTTCTAGGGCTATATAGTGAGTCCCTGTCTCAAAAAATATTTTTTGTTGGTATAAATGTATGTAATATAAGGTATATCATTTGAACTCTGCAATACACAGCTTACTGGCTAACAGCACATTCATTCTGTGGAGCAGCTCCCTTTGTTGTCCTGATTTTAGCAGGGAGTGTAAGCAAACATGTGTGTGTGTGTGTGTGTGTGTGTGTGTGTGTGTGTGTATGTTTGTGTGTGTGTGATATCTGTGTGTGTACACAGATGTATACAAATATCTCACTTTCTTTCCCAGAATGTCCCAAAAGAACAGAACAAATCAAAGTTGTTGGAAATATAGTGGTTGAGTAATGACCCAGCCATTGACATAGATAAAGTTAGACACTAAGAAAGTGTTTCCTGAGTGAGAAAAAGCAGGTCAGCAACCAAGGAGACAGCTCAGTCCTGAAGTCCTTGCCCTGTGTCCTGGTCAGTTATTTTGTCAATTTGACACAAGCTGTAGTTATCTGGGAAGAGGAGCCCCATTTGAGAAAATGCCTCCATCAGATTGCCCATAGGCAAGTCTATTGGACATTTTTTTGATTGGTGATTGATGTGGGAGGCCCAGCTCACTGTGGGTGGTACCATGTCTGGGCAATAGGTCCTGGATGCTATAATCAAAGCAGACTGAGCAAGCCATGGAGAGGAAGCCAATGAGCAGCACTACTCCATGGCTTCTGCCTCAGTTCCTGCCTCCAGGTTCCTGCCTGGAATTCCTGCCCCAACTTCCCTTCAAGATGGAATGTGATTGGGAAGTTTAAGCCAAATAAAACTTTTTTCTCCCCAAGTTCTTTGGTTATGGTGTGTTTCACAGCAGCAGACACTCCAACTCGGTCATCTCTGAAGCACAGTGACTCAGTGACATCACTGGTTACCTGTGTGTGTTGCCTTGCACTTGTAATCCAGCACTTCAGGGGGAAGAGAAGCAAATCCTGGGATTCACTGCCAGCTGGTCTAGCTTACTTGGTGAGTTCAGCCCAGAGAAAGACCCCCACAATGGAAAGAGAAAGATATAGATAGATAGATAGATAGATAGATAGATAGATAGATAGATTGATAGATAGATATAGAGAATGAGAGAGAGAGAGAGAGAGATCGTCCCCGATCTTTTTGCTTAGTCACCAAAGAGAAAATTGCAAAGGAGGGTACTATTGAATTTGGCTACAAAAATGAAGTTATGGATATAGAATTAATAAGCCAACCACAAGGTTTTTTTTTTTCAATACATGCTGCAAATAGTTCTCAAGTTGTGATATCTTTGCCCTAAATGAGAATATTTTGGTTAGAGAAAACATTTCTTTTGGGGGTCTGTGGATGCAGCTCAGTAGCATAATGCTTGCCTAGCATGCTCGAGGCCCTGAGTCCTATCTCAAGAGCTGCACACAGGAGTGGTGACACACCCTTGTGATCCCAGCACTTGGGAAGTGGAGACAGAAGAGTCAGGAATTCAAGGTTATCCCCAGGTATATAGTAAGTTTGAGGCCAGCCTGAGTACATGTGAATCTGTCTTTTAAAAAAATGGAAAGAGGGACCAAAGGTGAGTGCCTGGGTTTATAGTCAGAGAGGCAACTGCCCCTGGGTCCCACCGCTGGACACAGGCCATTCCAGGAGGACCTGACCAACTTGGTCCCAGTTTTGGCCAATCATTGGGCCCTGCGGGAAGGCTCCCCATTTCCAAGACTGCAGGAAGACACTGCAGTCTCCACACCCTGCCCCCACACCCATCTGCTGGAGACCCCAGCCACTTCCTGAGAATCAGAGACCAGCCCAAGCATCCATCCTGCCCTGGAACTCCCATCTGGACCAGAGACCAGAGGAACTCCCATCTGGACAAGAGGAGCTCCCATCTGGACAAAAGAAGGAGACCCCAGGGACTTACCTGAGACTTAGAGACCAGCCCCCTAGCTCCTAGCCAGCCAGCACTCTCATCTGGACCAGCTCTCCCATCTGGCCCAGAGCTTCCTTCTGGACCAGAGAGAGGCTCCCTAAATCTGTCAGCTCTCTCTGGCCAAAGTACACTGATAAGACCAAGAACAAACACAAGAGGAGATGGGCAGACGTCACGGCAGATGTACATACAACAAAATAAAGAGCAATACAGCATCACCAGAACCTAGCCCTTCTCCAACAGCTAGACCTGAACATTACGGAATGGAAGAAGAAGAAGAAGAAAACAACCTTATAAGTAACATCATGAAGTGGCTAGAGCCTTATATAGAAGAAATAAAAAATAAAATAGAGGAAAAGACAAACAAAAAATAGGAAGAACGCTATAAAAAACTAGAGGAAAGGACAATTAAAGCAGAAGAAAACAATAAATCCTTGAAAGAAAATGAAAAAGCAAGGGAGAAAATCCAAGACCCGAAGAGGGAAATAGAAAAAATGAAGAAGACACTAGCAGAAGGAATGTTGGAAATAGAAAATCTGAGTACACAAACAGAAACTTCAGAGGCAAGTATAACCAACAGAATGTAAGAGATGAAAGAGAAGATCTCTGGTGTTGAAGATACAGTAGAAGAAATAGATTCATCAGTCAAAGAAAACACTAAAACCAACAAAGTCATGACCCAAAATGTCCAAGAAATTTGGGATACAATGAATAGACCAAATCTACAAATAATAGGGATAGAGGAAGGAGAAGAATACCAACTCAAAGGCACAGAAAATATATTTAACAAGATCATAGAAGAAAACTTTCCCAACCTAAAGAAGGAAATACCTATGAAGATACAAGAAGCCTATAGAACTCCAAAAAGAATAGATCCCCCAAAAAAGTCCCCTCGCCACATAATAATTAAACAACTAAACGTACAGAATAAAGAAAGAATATTAAGGGCAGCAAAGGAAAAAGGCCAAGTGACTTATAAAGGCAAACCCATCAGAATAACACCCGATTTCTTGATGGAGACTTTGAAAGCCAGAAGGACCTGGACAGATATAATGCAAACACTAAGAGCAAAACTTTCAATCATCATAGATGGAGTGAAAAAGACCTTCCAAGACAAAACCAGATTTAAACAATACTTATCCACAAACCCAGCCCTACAGAAAGCACTAGAAGGAAAATTCCAGCCTAAGGAAGGCAGATATACCCATGAAAACACAGGCAATAGATAACACCACAGCAGTAAACCCCAAAGAAGAGAAGTACACACAAACTACCACCAAAAAATAAAAATAACAACAGGAACAAACAATCACTGGTCATTAATATCCCTTAATATCAATGGACTTAATTCACCTATAAAAAGACACAGACTAACAGAATGGATATGAAAACAGGACCCGTCTTTCTGCTGCATACAAGAAACACATCTCAAATTCAAAGACAGACACCTCCTAAGAATAAAAGGCTGGGAAAAGACTTTCCAATCAAATGGTCTTAAGAAGCAAGCTGGTGTAGCCATCCTAATATCCAGCAAAATAGACTTCAAACTAAAATCAATCAAAAGAGATGATGAAGGACATTACATACTCATCACAGGAAAGATCCACCAAGATGAAGTCTCAATTCTGAACATTTATGCCCCAAACACAAGGGCACCCACATATGTAAAAGAAATCACATATAAAACCCACACATTAATAGTGGGAGACTTCAACACCCCACTTTCACCTCTGGACAGATCGGGAAAATTGAAACTTAACAGAGACATAATGGACTTAATTGATGTTATGGCTCAAATGGACTTAATCGATATCTACAGAACATTCCACCTAAACAAAAAAGAATATACCTTCTTCTCAGCACCCCATGGGACCTTCTCTAAAATTGACCACATACTTGGCCACAAAGCAAATCTCAACAGATACAAAACAATTGGAATAACCTCCTGTGTTCTATCAGACCACCATGGTTTAAAGTTAGATTTCAACAACAGAAAAAACTACAGAAATCCTACAATCGCATGGAAACTGAATAATGCTCAACTGAATCACCAATGTGTTAAGGAAGAAATAAAGAAAGATATTAAAGACTTCCTAGAGATCAATGAAAATGAATACACCACACACCCAAACTTATGGGATACTATGAAAGCAGTGCTAAGAGGGAAATTCATAGCACTGAATGCCCACATAAAGAAGCTGGAGAAATCTCATGCTAGTGACTTGACAGCACACCTGAAAGCCCTTGAACAGGAAGAAGCAAAGTCTCCCAGGAGGAACAGATGCCAGGAAATTATCAAACTGAGAGCTGAAATCAATAAAATAGAAATAAAGAGAACAATACAAAGGATTAATGAAACAAAGAGTTGGTTCTTTGAGAAGATCAACAAGATAGACAAGCCCTTATCCAAACTAACCAAAAGACAGAGAGAGAGCATCCAAATTAACAAAATCAGAAATGAAAAGGGGGACATAACAACAGACATTGAGGAAATCCACAAAACTTGAAAATCTAAAAGAAATGGATAATTTTCTGGATAGGTACAACATACCTAAGTTAAATCAAGACCAGATAAACCATTTAAATAGTCCAATAACCCCTAAGGAAATAGAATCAGTCATTAAAAGTCTCCCAACCAAAAAAAGCCCTGGGCCTGATGGTTTTACTGCAGAATTCTACCAGATCTTCAAAGAAGACTTAATACCAATACTCTTTAAATTGTTCCACACAATAGAAGCAGAAGGTATATTACCAAACTCCTTCTATGAGGCTACAATTACCATGATTCCTAAACCAAACAAAGATGCAACAAAGAAAGAGAACTACAGACTGATCTCCCTCATGAACATTGATGCAAAAATACTCAATAAAATTCTGGCAAACAGACTCCAAGAACACATCAAAACCACATGTTATCCACCATGATCAAGTAGGCTTCATCCCAGGGATGCAAGGGTGGTTCAACATACAAAAGTCCGTCAATGTAATACACCATATAAACAAACTCAAAGAAAAAAACCACATGATCATCTCACTAGATGCAGAAAAGGCATTTGACAAAATCCAACACCCCTTCATGATAAAGGTCTTGGAGCAATCAGGAATACAGGGAACATACCTAAACATAATAAAGCCAATCTACAGCAAGCCAACAGCCAACATCAAATTAAATGGAGAGAAACTCAAAGCAATACCACTAAAATCAGGAACAAGGCAAGGCTGTCCCTTCTCCCCATACTTATTCAATATAGTACTTGAAGTTCTAGCCACAGCTATAAAGAGATTATAAGGATACAAATTGGAAAGGAAGGAGTCAAGCTCTCCCTATTTGCAGATGACATGATAGTATACATGAGTGACCCCAAAAATTCAACCAAGGAACTGATACAGCTAATAAAAACCTTCAGCAACATTGCAGGATACAATATCAACTCAAAAAAATCAGTAGTCCTCCTATATACAATAGACAAACAGGCTGAGAAGGATATCAGAGATACATCACCCTTTGCAATAGCCACAAATGATATAAAATACCTTGGGATTACTCTAACTAAGCATGTGAAGGACCTATATGACAAGAACTTTAAGTCCCTGAAAAAAGAAATTGAAGAAGATGTCAGAAAATGGAAAGATCTCCCATGCTCATGGATAGGCAGGATTAACATAGTAAAAATGGCGATCTTACCAAAAGCAATCTACAGATTCAATGCAATTCCCATCAAATTACCAACACAATTCTTCACAGACCTGGAAAGAATAATACTCAACTTCATATGGAAAAACAAAAAACCCAGGATAGCCAAAAGAATCCTGTACAATAAAACAACCTCTGGAGGCATCACAATCCCTGACCTCAAGCTCTACTATACAGCTACTGTAATAAAAACAGCTTGGTACTGGCATAAAAACCGACATGTGGACCAATGGAATCGAATTGAAGACCCTGACATTAACCCACACACCTATGAACATATAATTTTTGACAAAGAAGCCAAAACTGTACAATGGAAAAAAGAAAGCATCTTCAACAAATGGTGATGGCATAACTGGATGTCAATGTGTAGAAGGCTGCAAATAGATCCATATCTGTCACCGTGCACAAAACTTAAGACCAAGTGGATCAAAGACCTCAACATAAATCCAGCTACTCTGAACCTGATAGAAGAGAAAGTAGGAAGTACTCTTGAATGCATTGGCACCGGAGGTCACTTTCTAAATATAACACCAGTAGCACAGGCACTGAGAGAAACAATCTATCAATGGGACCTGTTGAAACTGAGAAGCTTTTGTAGGGCAAAGGACACTGTCAACAAGACAAAGTGACAGCCTACAGACTGGGAAAAGGTCTTCACCAACCCCACATCTGACAGAGGGCTTATATCCAGAATATATAAAGAACTCAAGAAATTAGACATCAAAATACCCAACAGTCCAATTAAGAAATGGGCTATAGAACTAAACAGAGAATTCTCCACAGAGGAAGCTCCAATGGCTGAAAGACATTTAAGGAATAGCTCAACATCCCTAATTATCCAGGAAATGCAAATCAAAACGACTTTGAGATACCACCTTACACCTGTCAGAGTGGCTAAGATCAAAAAACACAGAAGACAGCTTATGCTGGAGAGGATGTGGAGCAAGGGGAACTCTCCTCCACTGCTGGTGGGAATGCAAGCTTGTACAGCCACTTTGGAACTCAATATGGCGCTTCCTTAGAAAATTGGGAATCCATCTTCCCCAAGACCCAGCTGTAGCACTCTTAGGCATATTCCCAAGGAATGCTCAATCATACCACAAGGGCATTTGCTCAGCTATGTTGGTATCAGCTTTGTTTGTAATTGCCAGAATCTGGAACCAACCTAGATGCCCTTCAACTGAAGCATGGATAAAGAAAATATGGTACATATACACAAAGGAGTACTACTCAGCAGAGAAAACAATGACATCATGAGGTTTGCAGGCAAATGGATGGATCTAGAAAAAATCATCCTGAGTGAGGTAACCCAGACTCAGAAGGACAACCATGGTATTTACTCACTCATAGGAGGATACTAGATGTAAAACAAAGATGACTAGACTGCTGCACAACTCCAGGAATGTTACCTAGAAAACGGGACCCTAGGAAAGAACCAGGGATCACCCAATGACAGAGAAATGGATGAGATCGACATGAACAACCTGACGACAGTGGGAGTAATGAAGGGCAAGATTTGAGGGAAAGAAAGCTTAGGGGAGCAGGAGATCCCAGCTGGATCAAGAACAGAAAGGGAGAACGAGGAATAATAGACCATTATAAATGAAGACTACCTGAGAACTGGAATAGGCAGAGTGCTGGAGAGGTTCCCTGAAATCCAAAATGATACATCCTCTGTAGACTGCTGGCAATGGTCGAGAGAAAGCCTGATCTGACCTAGTCTGGTGATCAGATGACTAAACCCCCTAAAAGTCATCTTGGAACTCTCATCCAATAACTGATGGAAGTGGATGCAGGGATCCTCAGCCAGTACCCAGGTGGAGCTCCAGGTTTCCAACTGTCGAGAAAGAGGAGGGACTGCAAGAGCGTGTATTGTTGAATCCAAGTTTGCAAAAAGCACAGGGACAAATAGCCAATCGAATGGAAGCACATGAATTATGAACCAAAGGCTGTGGAGCCCCCAGCTAGATCAGGCCCTCTGGATAAGTGAGACAATTGAACAGCTTGATCTGTTTGGGAGGCACCCAGGCTGTGGGACCAGGCCCTGTCCTTAGTGCATGAGCTGGCAGTTTGGAAACTTGGGCTTACACAGGGACACATGCTCAGCCTGGAAGGAGGGTACAGGACCTGCCTGTACTGAATCCACCAGGTTTTAATGAATCCCCAGGGGTGTCTTGGTCCTGGAGGATATGGGAATGGAGGGGAGGGGATGGGGTAAAGTGGGGTTTGGGGCGGGAGGGGGGAGGACAGGGAAACCCATGGCTGATGTATAAAATTAAAACACATAATAATAATAAAATAAATTTAAAAAATGGAAAGAAAATGAAAATGTCTTTTTATCATTAATTTTAATATTTTAAAAACAATGGGCAGGAATATTCAGTGAATTAATTTTAAAAATGCTGATGAAGATCTCACAGTGGAGTGAGGAGTAACTCAGTGGCAGAGCCCTTGTCAAGTGTGCACGTGGCCTTGGGGACCATGTGAAGTCCAGCTAAAAGAAGAAAAACATGGTGTGTCTGCCTAAAGCAGAGAAAGGCGTGGCTGCCTTATATTGATCGTTCTACAAGCACCTAATAGATTATCAAAGGCTGGAGACATTGGGAAAGGAGGAAGAGGGAGGAGACTGGAAGATCACAGCCATTTAGGAAAACATGAAGGAGACACAGGAAATGCAGAGGTAAGGTGCCTGGTCAGTTCTGGCTGTGGAGTTTATCCTGAACCAGCACAGGGTTAAGATGAGGTGTGGTTTTGGGAGGGAAGGTGGGGGAGTGGAGAGGGTGTTGGGGGGCGGGGAGGCAGGTGGATCTAACCTGAATGGGACAAACCCACTTATCACTGGCACTGCTGAGAATTGGTGATATAATTAATGATAAGTGATTATTATTTGACTATTAATTTTATATTTTACTTTCTAAAATGTATTTTTTTATTAAGTTCTGCATGCACATGTATCTCTGTCTAGGTCTGTCTTTCTCTCTCTCTCTCTCTCTCTCTCTCTCTCTCTCTCTCTCTCTGTCTCTCTCCCTCTGTGTGTATCTGTGTGTGTGTGTGTGTGTGTGTGTGTGTGTGTGTGTGTGTGTGTGTCTGTGCCTGTGTATGTGTATATCTGTCTGTCTGTGTGAGGGCAAGAGGTTAACCTTGGGTGTTCCTTCCTCAGATATCATACACCTTTTTTATAAGACAGACCTCGTGAGCACCTGTAACTGCAACACCATGGGAGATGGAGACAAGAGGATCAATGAGGCTTCACAGCCCATCAGCCTAGCCCTAAACAGTGAGCTCCAGGTTCAGTGAGAGACCCTGACTCAAGGGAATAAGGTGGGTCTTACTGGAGGAGGATCTCTAATTGATAGGAAATCACAACATGTCCACACGGTTGGGCTTTCCCGGCGGACCGTCTAGTTATTTCTGGTTCAAAATAGCCATTTCCAGGTCAGAACATCTCGTGTGACTAGGACTCCGTGGCTTTACATGGTTGCGTAAAGCCCTCGGCCATGAAATCGACACGCATGCGTGGAGTAGCCACATGCGGTCCTGTACAAATGCACGGCTGACTCTTTAAAAAGCTGGCGCCATTTTGCACAGGTCTCTCTCCTCTTCTCTCTCTCTCTCCTCTCCTCACTCACATGTGTGCTTCACACAGGCCTGTCAACTCTATCCTCTATTAATAAACAGCTCTTCTGTGGATTTGTGGTGTTCAGGATGTGTTCCTCGTGGGTTAAGAGCGCCGATAAATAACTAACACTAATGTCCACCTTTGACCTTCCCAAGCACAAAAATATGGTTATGCACACACACACACACGAATAAATAAATAAATACATACATACATACATGAAAACACACACACACACACACACACACACACACGCATGCTAACACCATATATATACACTCCATAAAACCAAGATAGAAGAGAGGTAAGCAATAGTGTGAGCTCAAAAGTGTGTCTACTGGTTGAGAGATGTTTGGAGGGAAAGGGTCACTTTCGGGGCTTGTTCTTCTCCAGCATGACCTGGGCAGGGGTGGAATTCTGCTGGTCTCCGTGTCTCTCTGTATACTGACCACGAGAGTGCCCAGCAGTGGTGACAGGTGCCCGGGGTAATGTCCACACAGAGACTAGGCTGGGCCTGTGTACACTCTGTGTGGAAGCTGCAGTTCCAGCTGCCATGGAGGAGAAGAAGTGACCAGAGAACCTGATCATGGTGAGAACATGAGGGTCTGTGTGGGGAAGATGGGGATGGGGAGGAAGGGGGGAAAGAGGGAAATGAGGAAGAGGAAAAGAAACTGGGGCAAGGAAAGGTGAGGGATGTGTCTAGAGACTGGTGAAGTGGGGGACACAGAGGAGGAGGGGTACACACCAACTGTGGAAGGCACGAGATATGGTGTAATGTCCAGATATAACATAGACCCTGACACAGGACCAGGTGAAGGCTGCTCTGTCCTGGAGAGGCCAGATCCACATGGATTTGTGTCAAAGGAAGCCAGGGTCACCAGGGACTGACCTGGGGTGTCCATACCACGAGTGATGTTTAGTTGGGTCCCTACAACTGGCTGCCACTCTTCCACGCCATGTCTTGTGTTCAGACGTACTCGGCAGAAGTACACTGTCTGGTCCTCCTTCGTCAAGTTCAGGATTCTGAGGACTCCAGATGTCTGAGGCTGTGTCCAGTTCAGGATGAGCCGGTTCTTGAAATGCTCAAGTATGAAAGGCGGGGTAGAGTTGTAGATAAATTCCCCATGGAAGTGCTTCCATCTCCAGTGAATCCTCATCTGTGGATCCTCTGCCAACTCCCAGGGGAAGTAGAAGGAGAAGGGGATCTTGATGGAGCCGCCCTGGACACCAGAGAGGCGTGCTGGTTGGTTGACCCCAAAGGCATTTACTCTGTTAGATCCGGCAGAGTTACCTGGGAAGGATGGGGAGAATATGATGTCTCTGCAAGGGATGGAAAGGACAACCCAGAGCTTCCTGAGCCATTATCCATAGGACAGCCCTGCCCTGTGTCCCACTGTTCTATATAGGACAGGACAGACAAGGAAGGGTTGGGCTGGACCCTCTCTGAGGATGAGCTCTCTCTTCAGGCACAGAGAACTAGTGGCTCCTCTAGCAGACACCTGTCCACAGGACAGCCTGCTCTTCCCAGCCTCACTGGCCCCTCCTGTGGTTAAGGTAGAGTCCCTGCTAACAAGGTCCCCAAACTCACCCGCTTGCAGGTATGCAGCTGACAGCAGCAGAAGCAGGATCCAAGTGAGGACCTGGTTCCCTCCAGGAGGTGAGACATGCAGAGCCATCAGGCAGGATAGTAGCCCTGTGAGGGACCCTGGGGTGCTCATGAGTCAGGAGAGAATCGGGGTAAAGTGGAATATAACCCTTGGGCCTTCTCATGTGAGGACAGAGAGGGGCAGGACCTCCCCATCTCCACCTCCTTGTGACCAGCAACTTCCTTCATGATTCTGGCTTCTCCTTTCCCACACTGCAGAAGATCCACCCTGTGGTCACTGACAGGATGGCTGTGCACTTGAGCTCAGCCCCCGTTTTGGAGATGAAGATATGGAAATGACCTCACCATGCCGGGCTCTCCTCTCTTCCACCTTGAACTCCTGTCTTGTCCATTTCCATGTGGCCTGTAATCACTGTTTCCTCACCTCCAGATTTCCTCCACTCCTGCCCTCCCCCTAATCATCTGTTTCTCATTGTGTCTTCCATCATGTTAGTTGTCTTGTCTGTCTGTCTGTCTGTCTTTCTAATAACCTCAGGCACAGAGGTGGTCAGTTTCTGCTCACTTTAGACTCAGCGAGGATGGAGGTGATGAGGAAACACATTCCGTCCCCAGCCCTACCTCAGTGTCCCCACGACCATCTGCTCTTTGTCCTCTTCTTGTCCTTCAGGGACTCTTCACAGCACCCGGCAGAGCCGAGGCCCAGTGGACACTCTCACCCTGGCCTGCTCGCTGCTGCCGAGTCTGTAACTATCCTGGGCTTCCTGGGTGATCGTCTCTCTCCTCTACACAGTGACTCCAAAGCTACTCCAGCTTCTGAAGGAGACTTTCTCCCTCCCATCAACCTTCACACACCTCAGATGCCAAGGATCAGAGAAGCCCTGGGACACGTCACATGACTGCTACATGGCAGGTTGACTGGACTTCATCCCATCAAGTACTTGTAGTCCCCCAATCTGCACAGACTTCAGTCTGCCTGCTCAGTGAAATCCCCTCAACATTGATAGATCTGCTGCTGGGCTCCCAGGGGGCTGTTCTCACAAAGCACTTGAGTGACTCCTTCTAGCTGTGGCTGATATAGAACCTTCTTTGGATGAAGTGGGCAAAGAAGGCTCGAGCAGCAATGTTTCAGTCATGACCTGGTGCCTGGGACATCTCTGACAGTGGACATACTGCCCCATGACTAGGGTGGAGGTGTGAGAGGTGGGGCAGAGGCTGAGGTGACCTCAAGGCTGGTTCTGTAGGAGGAACATCCTACCCTTCCCCATGACATGGTTCCATCAGTTCCATGGAAGACAAGAGTGTACCAGAGGAAGTGGCATCATTCTCCTTGAGTGACATGTGCGGAGGTGACTTCCCATTTCCTTAGGTTCCTGCATTGACTGCCTTCTCCATGCCTCCCAGCAGGTGGCTGTGCAGCCCCCTCTGTCACATCTGCTGTCTCTGCCTTCCTCACAGTCCCCACTGACCCCAAGGCCCTCAGATCTCTAGACCAGAGCCAGGCAAAAACACTCATGGCCTCACTGTCATCAGCACATGGACTCACTTCTGTATCCATCCATGCTGCCCTTGGAGACACAGATGCACAGAATCTTTGGGATGAGTTTGTATCAAATGGTTAGTAAGGAGAGAGAATGGGTCTATTGTACCTACTAGAAACCACCACACACACCCCTGTTATTGAATGGATTCTCATATATCTCAGGCTGGGCCTTGAACTTCTTATGTAGCCAAAGATAACCTTGAACTCCTACAGATCCTCCTCTCTGCCCTCCCAAGTGCTGGGGGGACAAGTTTGCCACTTTGTGCCCCTTTATGTCCTCCTGGAGACAGAACTCAGGGTTGTGTGCAGGTAAGCACTCTACCGGATGAACCTTGTCTTTATCCACAGGGAGGTCTTAGAAGGGGCTCTCCTGGTCTTGACTACTCACCTCCAGGCTTCATCTGTCCTTGCCTTACATTCTGGGGGTCTGTGAACTAGGTCACTGGATTGCTATAACTCTGAAGGAAGGGCTGAACCTGATGAGGCTGCCATATGTCAGGTGTTAGACCCCAGCATTTTTACACCACAGGTCCTAGTGGGTTCTGTAAGAACCCAATGCTCCTTGTGCTCAGCCTCACTGCTGCCCCCTGCTGGATCCTTAGTCCCAGGTTGTGGTCTCCTGCATGCCAACTCCATTTCCCCAATAGTAGTGACTGGGCCCTGCAGCCATGATGCTTTCACAGGGGAGGGGCACTTTCTGTGGAAGAGCAGCCTGGAAGCTTTGGTGTACACACATGGGGCTTCTGCACACATGTGACTATGGGGAGTGTCAGACTGCAGTGTTAAGGCCTGGCAGCTGCACAGATTATAACATGTGTGTCCTTATCCCACAGAATAAATAAGTAAATATAATTTAAACTCTTACAACCAAAGGTAGGCTAGGCAGGATGGTGTGTGTCTTTAATTCTAGCATTCAGGAGGAAGTGGGAGAGGCCATTGGATCTCTGTGAGTTTGAGGCTATCCTGGTCTATATGTTCCATTCCAGGCCAGCAAGTGCTATGTAGTGACATCTTATCTAAAAACTGAATAAAAACAAACAAAACCCCCAAATCAATTAAATAAACAAAGAAGCAAAAACCTACAAAAAAGATTAAACAACAGAGGTGGATGGTATCCTGATTAGCAATGACTGAGCTTGTCCTCTGGCTTCCACTTACATGAGCACACATTACTTGCCCACACATGCACTTTCACAAAGACCCCTACAAATCACACAAGGCACCTTTCACAGCTGGTCTGCCACCACATGTTTACCCAGTCCTCATCCTGAGTAAACATGGTCTCCAGGCATGTGACCCTTCAGACTCCAGTTCCTGACAGTGTCCCCAGAATTCAGACTCTGATTTTATACCCAGCTGTGTTTTCCCATGATAGTGATGCAGAAAACAGGTTCAATACTTCCTATTTCTGTCTGAACCATCCAATTCCAGAAACTTCCCTCAAGTAACACACAGTACAAGTTCTGTGGGCACTGAGCCAGCAGATAACGTCATTGATGAATACTGCCCATCTGTCTGTCTTTCCTGTCATACCACCTACTCTCCCATTCCTTGATTTCTTTCCCCCAGGGACAACATACAGACCCTAGATGAAATCCCAGTGTCAAATGTCCAGACTGTGTCCTGAGGAGAGTGGAGGAGATGCCAGAGAGCGCAGAAGGAGGGTGGTTGGTGGTGTAGACAGGACACTCAGGCTGCACCTGAGACTTTTCATTAACACAGTTGTCCTGTCCCCATCTGACCTCTTCTTTCTCCCCTAGGATGACATCATCATCTTCATCTCCCTCATATGCTGCCCATCCTCAGCATGAGCACCTCCCTGCACCCCTGCCCAGGGACCCTCAAGAAGAGACTCTATACTGTGTCCTAAAGACCCAGTGAGTGGGGCTAGGTGATCACGTCAGTCACCTACTTCTGGTATGAAATCTCCCAGCTTCTGCTGGTGCACAAGGCCAGGAACAGAAACTCATGAATCATCGAGTGGAGGTCACAGAAACTGAGAAACACACAGTTCCTTCTTCACCATTATATATGTTCCATAAAAAACCCCAAAATACCAAAATACAACAACAACAACAACAACAAACCCAAACAACTATTTATGGTCACAGAATTCGTCTACCTGAGTCCAAATAGAGAAATGGTGACATCTTCAAGTTCTCTGTCTCCATCTGAAAGCGAACAAATGGATGACCTGCCTCCAGGACTGCTCTGTACTGTTTAGAGTTCCTGTTGACCTTGTTGTTTGTTTGTTTCAAGACAGGATCTCATGTAGCCCAGGCTGCCCTCAGGCTCAATAGGAGCTAATGAGAGCCTCCATTTCATGATCTTCCCATCACTACCTGTCTGTGGTTGGGATTACAGGCATATGCCAACACCCTAGACTAGATTGGCTTGTGAAGAAAGGAAGCCCAACATGGGATCCAGTCAAGCCGTGGACTGTCACCTGAGGAGGAGCCTGGAGGGGTTGGGACTGTGGCTGAGATGTCAGTGTCCAGGGAGAAAGGGAGAGGAACCAGGGTTCTGAGTGTGGACAATGGTCCCTGCCTCTCTCTGTGTCCCTTGTCCTGGACACAATATGTCACTCTCTAAGAGGTCTCACATTGGTGGTCAAGAGAGACACTGAGATGGATTGATGGTAGTAGGATATTTATTAAAAGTGTTATTAACTCCATAGACACAGAAAACAGCACAGTAGGGCTGTCAGGACCAGAGACAGACAAATTGACATGTGTTCTGATGGGAGATAATCAGAGCCCACATGGCAGAAGTGGGGGTTCTCTTCTTGTATCTGTCCAAGGACAGGATGTTTCACACACAAGACTGCAGACATGCTCCCTGATTCCCAGGCAGGAGACAGGGAAGTAGGGAGATGCTGCATGTGTGACCACCCCATGATGTAAAGTGACCTCCCTGGTGAGAGACCAAGGCCCATGGAAGCTGTTAGCTGGGGACTAACAGACAATGTCCCTGCAGGTGCCTGTGGGTGACCCTGAGAGGAAGAGGACATTTTCCAGAATCGGTTTTCTTCTTGTACCATTTGGGTCCCTAGAAATCGAACCCAGGTTATTGGGCTAGGTAGCAGGCACTTTTTCCCACTGAGCTATCTTACTGGCTGACACATTTTTTTGTTCATAGTAACTAATATAAAAACGAACTTTAGATTGACCGCTGTGGAACCTGCATGGGACCAAACTAGACCCTCTGCATCCCGGAGACGGTTGTGTGGCTGGGTCTGTCTCATTACCGTGGTTGGACACCTGCTCACCCTGAGAATGGGGGAGGGGCTTGGTTCTGTCTCACCTGAATGTACCAGGCTTTGCTCCCACCCCAAGTGAGAACTTACCCTTTTAGAGGAGGGAATGAGGTGTGGGTGTGGGGATATTTCGGGGTAGTGGGAACAGGGTGAGGGATGATAGGGGGTTCTATGGTTGGTCTGCAAAATGAATAAAATATTTTTTAAAAATTTGAAAATGTTAATAGCATGATTTTTAATCTTGGGGTATTGACATTAAAAAAATGATATAGCTTCTCACTGGCTTTGAACTGCAGTATGTGGACAGACAGCCCCATGTTTCAAAGGCTCTTTCTTGTCCATCAAGGAGATTACAATTCCTGCCACCCCACTGGCTTCTAATGTGGGTTTTCCAGTTCAAGCTCAGGTCCTCCTGCCTGTGCTCAAGGCTCTTCTGACCAAATCATCTCTCTGCTCGCATGGATCCTCTCATAACTAACTTCCCCACACAGCCCTCAGCTGCTCCTTGGGATGACTGGCTCTCCCCTGGCTGGGGTCATCTTGAGTCTGCTGGCCTGTAGGAGAAGAAACAGAGTCACTGTGGCAGCCATGCTGACCCTCCATCTGCCTCTCAGCTGTTCTCTGTGTTCAGACAACATCAGGGACCCAGGGCAGCAAACAGCTCTGCATCAGACATTCAGGGACAGCTCTGAGAGTCACCAGGACCTGATGCTGGTCCTCAGCTGTCCTTCTGCACAGCACAGCCAATCAGAGGACAGCTCTCCTGGTCCTTTGTCCCCTGTCCATGTCCTCCTCCCTCTGCTTCCTTCTCTTGCCTTGAACCCATGTCCCCTCCCTGACTTCCCTGCCCTGCACTCACCACACCTCCCTTTTGGCTCCCTGGAAACTGGCTCTCTAGCTTTCCTGTGAGTGCAGGCTGCTGCCACCTGCAGATTCAATCTCAGGGTTCCAATCCCAGTCAGACTTCTGCTGCCTCTCAGGCTGCTGCTCTTCATCTCTCAGATGCTCCTCTTTCCTCTTGGAGGGCTGAGACCCTCTGAACACCTGGGGCTACATCTTCAGACTTTAGTTCTGCACTATTACACTCCACTGTCCTCTCATCTCTGCTCCTGTCCTGCAGTCTTCTAGTCACTATGGCTTAAATCTGCTCTGAACACCGTCCACACTTGGCTCATGTGTTGTGTGAGTACAAGTTCTCAAGGGGCCCAGGTTGACCTGCAATTTGCTATGTATCTGCAGATGACCTTGAACTCTTGAATCAACTCTCTGCACTTCCAAATGCTGGGATGAGGGTATCCCCCACTGTGTCCCCATGTTTGTTTCTTAGGGTTCTTATGAGTATTACAAGATAAATCATGTATCTCTACAAAAATGCAATTGGTAGTTGAATAGTGATTGTATTGAATTTTCACAGATTTTATGTTGTACTGACTTAATGTATAAAATTTTCCATTTTACAAATAGGAGATAGCCTTACATTTTTAAAATTTCCCAATATTTAAAATTTTTAGTTTTGGAAGATATGTTTGTATATGTGCATATTTGCATATGTGCAGACACATGTGGATGGCAGAGGACAACCTCTGTCATTGACCTGCAGGAGATGTCCACCTACGTTTTTGAGACAGGTCTGTCATTGGCTTAGGCCTCACTGATTGGGCAAGTCTGGCAGCACAGAGAGTTTCAGAGATCCTGTCTCTGCCTGTCTAGTACCCGCAACATGGTCAACTTTATATGTGAATCCTGGGATGACACTCACGTCTTGGTGTGTGGGGGACAAGCACTTTATCAAGTGAGCCATTTCCCCTGCAAGTCTGTCATTTCTGTCAGCAGTGTTTTGTTTTTAGTGGACAGATCTTTCTCTTCTTTTAGGATAGGTTCTTCCTATCCATTTCCTTTCATTTTGGGGTTTATTAATCTCCATGGTCTTATTTTCCCTTCTTATAACCTATCCCAAACCCAAACAGTTCTCTTTTCACGAGTTCCACTTCCTGTGAGATGTTGTCCCTGAGCGCTGGTCTACCTCAGACCTACTTTAGAAGCCACAGCACCTTCCAAGTGTGCAGGTAGCCACCGAGGCACATGTGTGCCCCATTGAATTCTTTAAGAGCAGGCTCTGTATTCATCTGCACTTGCTCCTCTAATTTTCAGCTGGTCGCTAAGGAAAGTAGGAACACGTTCAGTCCTTGTTGAGTTCAGCCATCTTTTCCTCTTTATGTTCTCTGGACTCTGCCCCAACTAAGCCTGCCCTTCTCCATCTCCCCCAGTTGAGCATCCTCTCAACTGGGAAGCTCAGGTGAGGGTCTGTGCTGGACCACTTGCCATTGCTTCCACCAGAGGAAGATTATCAATACACAGACCGGGGATATGAGCACAGCTGTGGCCAACACCACCCGACCGTAGCTACCAGATTCACAAGTGATGGATTCCTCTGCCCCTCTGTGTCCTCCAGGCCAGCTGTGGTGATTGCAGAGGCGGTGATGGAGGGGCTCTGCATGGTGGTGCTGATGGCTGGGGAGAGATGAGGAGTGAGCTGATCCCCCTGGATGAGGGAGGGACAGGGTGAGTGTCACACCTTGTCTCCTCTGTGGGATTGGGATGGGGAAACAGCTGTTAGAAGTTCACAGAGAGGGAAACACATGCTGAAGGCTGAGACTCCAGGAGAACAAGCTCAAACGTTCACTCTCCACCTGTCCTGGAGGTGTGTCCTCAGATGGTCATCTGGTCACAGACAACTAAGTGTCTTAGTTTTGGTTACTATTGGTTATGATGGAACCCCATGACAAACAGCAAACTGGGGAGAGGGGTTTTTGGCTTATACTTCCTTATCCATGGTCTATCACTGAATTGAGTCAGGGTGAGGAACTCAAACACGAAAGAACCAGGAGACATGAGATGATGCAGAGCTCATGGAGGGGTGTTCCTTACTGACTTGCTCCCCATGACTTGCTCAGCCTGCTTTCTTATAGATTCCATGCCCCCACCAAAATGGACTAGGCCCTTTCCCAACAATCACTCATTAAGAACAAGTATCTGTCCTCAGACCAATCTTGTGGAGGCATGTTATCAATTGGGGTTCCCTCCTCTCAGTTGACACAGGCCAGTGTCAAGTTGGCATCAGTTATCCAGCACCCCTAAGCTACAGAAATACAGTAGTTTTTCATATGCAGTCATAAATGTATGTGACATGCAGTCATATCTCAGTCCGTAGAATGCTACTTGCTCAGACCATAGAAATGATGTGATTCCTAGTATCCATATGAAAAGCCAGGTGAACCAGGCCACTGCTTTTAATCTTAACCCTAGAGGTAGAGGTAGCAGATCTCTGTGAGTTAAAGCCAGTCTGTCCATTTATAGAGCTCCACACCAAACAGAGCTGAGTGAGTTGTAATTCCAGTGCTGAGGAGGTGGAGACAGGCATGTCCCTGGGACTCACTATCCGTATAACTTAGCTTGGCAAACTTTAAGCTAGGGAGAGACTCTGTCTCAAAAAAATGTGTTGTGTAATACCTGAGGTTGTCCTCTAGCCCTCCACAGGCCACATGAACAATGTGCATATTTTAACACACCACACACACACACACACACACACACCTGCATTGACACACCCACATGATCTCACACACACTGAATACAATGATGTATAACAGACAATATATAAGTTTAGCCATAAATGGTATAGCACATGGCAGGGCAGAGTACATTCATTTGTTCCAACAAATATTGCTATGGTTCATTTCCAGAACATTTGCCCGCATTTGAAACAGGTGGTAATGTCCACACAGAGACTAGGCTGGACCTATGTGCACTCTGTGCGGAAGCTGCAGTTCAAGTTGCCATGGAGGAGGAGAGGGGACCAGAGAACCTGATCATGGTGAGAACATGAGGGTCTTTGAGGGAATGATGGGGGATGGAGAAGAAGGTAGGGAAGAGAGAAATGAGAAAGCCAGAATAGAAACAGTGTCAGGGAGACTGGTGAAGTGGGGACACAGAGGAGGAGGGGTACACACAACTGTGGAAGGCACGAGATATGGTGTAAAGTCCAGATCTAACGGAGACCCTGACACAGGACCAGGTGAAGGCTGCTCCATCCTGGAGAGGCCAGATCCACATGGATTTGTGTCAACGAGGGTGGGGTGGGCAGGGCGGTAGTGCAGTTTGGAGAAAGGAGCAGGAGACTGGGCCATCTGGGAAGAGCTGAGACTGGGGGTGGGTGGATCTGAGGGCACATGAGGGCAGCTCAGAGAGAGCAGCAAGGCTTGTTGGATGATTGTGGGGAAGAGGAAAGGTGGAGTTGGCAGAGCTCTGGGAGGGGACAGAACACACAAGAAGATAAGAAGTGTAAGACCTCTAATGACATCTATGATACAGGAAGCCAGGGCCACCAGGCCTGACACTGGGATGTGCTCACCACGCAGTGATGGGTGAAGTGGGTCCCAGGAATCGACTGAAACTCCTTCATGCCTTCTCTTGTGTTCAGACGAACTCGGCCGATGTACACTATCTGGTCCTTCTCCTTCAAGTTCAGGATTTCTGAGGATCCGGATGTCTGAGGCTGTGTCCAGTTCAGGATGAGCCGGTTCTTGAAATGCTCAAGTATGAAAGGTGGGTAGTGGTTGTAGATAAATTCTCCATGATAGTTTCATCTCCAGTGAATGCTCATCGTGGATCCTCTGCCAACTCCCCAGGGGTAGTAGAAGGAGAAGGGGAATCTCAATGGAGGCCGCCCTGGACACCAGAGAGGTGTGCTGGTTGTTGACCCCAAAGCCATTTACTCTGTTAGATCCTGTGGAATAACCTGGAAGAATGGGGAGAATATGAAGTCTTGCAGAGGATGGAAAGGACACACCAGTATTTCTGACCCTTCACTCACAGGTGGGTGGTGTAGGACACAGGCACGGACTGTGATTTCTGTCCCACTGTGCCATATGGGACAGGACAGACAAGGAAGATTTGGGATGGACCTACTCTGAGG
>NW_023413851.1:0-20318 GCF_903995425.1 Onychomys torridus | reverse complement strand
CAACGGTTCGGAGCAACGGCTCCATCTCATGGCCAGTCTTATCTCAAGCAAGCCACTGCCAGGCCATGACCCTGGAACGTGGCCAGGCCAGCCAGTCATGCCATAAGACGAGACTGTCTACACGCGAAGCAAGGGCGAACTATGGCCTTGTCGCCCTTGTGGGTGATTCATCTCACGGCAAGGCATAAGAACCCTAAGACAGGCCCACATGAGGTGGCGACCACAGTTGCAAGAAGCGCTCGTCCCTACAGCGCGAGCCAGCGGCGTGCCTACCTGATATCACCAACTGCATCGCACCAACTGATGATAGGATCTCGTTAGCACCCGCTGAGCTGAAATCCCCACACAAGACGCGTGAAGTGTGCAAGACCAATACACTTAAGAGCTCGGTGTTTCCCAGATTTCTCTGACTAGCGGGGGTAGGAAAATGGAGTAGAGCTAGAGAACCGTCTCTCGGGAGAGTGCATGGAGGGGGCAGCCGTGTCACATGCAACAGACTCCCCTGCCACTCCCAGGTCCTTTGTGCGGGCCTCCCTTACCCTCGAGAGGCTCTTACGCGGTGACATTCCAGACCACTTACCTGTCACACGGAAAAGCTACCAAAACATATCCAGCAAACCTCAAACCACACGAAGTAGCCTCCAAAGCCTGCTTCAACTTAATCTGTTGAAGCGCGTTAGCACTTGCTATCCAAAAGCTCATGTTGACCGGAAGTGGATACCTAAAGAGACTTAGTTTCGCGGAGTGCGATCAGTCCCACTTATTCCTACCTGCGCGTCATAGACCCTTGGAATCGACTTCTGTATCCAGAATCCGCTGGACTGCAGTATTCCTTTCATGGCCCAAGGTCCTGCACCCCAGACATTTCCGCGCGCCAAAAGAATTACCTGTGTTAATTTACACAACACTCAATGCTCTCCCTTTTATCAAGCCTGATTCACTGCAAACACTATAAAAGAGCAAGTTAAGCCGTCCTCTGCAAACCCTTCCTAAGTTAGGGGTTTCATCATTCACATGGCCTGGAGGATGCCCAGGCCAGGACTTTACCACTAGCCCCTAGTTGTGCCGCGAATTGTCTAAAGTTTTCCATCGAATACCTTGAGGGAATGCATTAGTCATGCTTTTCTTCCCCCTGGAAAATATATAAGGACTTGTCAGTACAACAACTATCTATTACGCGCTTTCTTCTGGAATCGAAGAGCCCACAGACCACGAGCAGTTCTTGCGTGCACACGTGAGTACTGGCGTCGCTCCATACACTGGGCGCTATGTGTCTTTGGTTCCTTGCATGGTCTGGGGACTGTCTATTGCTACTGTTCAGGGAGTCTCTTAATAGCCCTGGTGATATGCTCTACTGCTTAACGTGACTCAAGGAGCGACACACCAGAAGAGAAGAAGTATATGGGAGCTGGGTCACCACCTTTGTAGAAGACAGTGAGCTGAAGGTGAAGATTAAAATAAAATGCACCTGGCCCGCCACAAGAGTAAAAAAACGATAATTGCACCGACGCAGAATCATAGCTGGGAACACCTCAATAACAACCATAAAACTCCAGACCATCCACCCATCTAGTAGGGATGAAATGTCCTTTCTTTCATAAACACACCCCGCAAAAAGGCCCGACAATACATGCTGTGTAGAGCGGGCCAAAACTAAAGCAGGTTGCTTGTCGCTATGTCAATCCAGCCTGCCTCCCATCTTCCTGTTTCTTGTATGAAGGCGAGAACCTGAGTCACAGTCCATTTTTCTTTTCGGTTTAATTACACAGAGCTACTGATACTGCCAGCTAATTGTTCGCTATTGCTTTTAGACATAGAAATTAGAAATCGTAACTTGTTCCTTTCTGAAAGGTACACTTGATTGCTTTTGTCTTGTTGTTTTGTTTTTAAGATAAAATGCAGTGATTTGGAAATGCCATATTGATGGCTTTTGGTCTTTCTTATCATGGAAGTCAAAGATGGTGGTCTTTTCTGCTTGTTTGCAAGTTGAGATCTGGTCTGCAGAAACAAGGTCAAGCCTTCAGAAATTGGGTGACCAGAGGAAAGGGTCTTCCCTTCTGACTCTGACTTCTTGTTGGCACTCTTGTGTTAATACCCTATTCTTTGGCACCAAGGAAAGGTCCGCTGGCCTTGAGGATGGTATGGCAGAAGAAAGTATTACTAGGGAAACAAGATTTACCTAGGAATATGCTGAACTCCGCTAAGTGGAGGCTGTGCCTGCCTTGACTGGCCAGGGCTTCACGGGAAGCTGCCTTTTTTTTGGCTGCTTGTATCCAGAATTTAGGAATTGGGTCCACACATAACAGTTGCTTGAGTTGAGTGTGCCCTGGCTAGTCCACTAAATTCCTAGCTCCCTTCCCATGTCCATGAATCATGGCTACAACTGCCTTGTGATAAATGTGGTAGAGGCCCGTGGATGCATTTATTGTCTTGGCAGCCTCCTTCCAATCCCATGTTTAAATCTCTCTGCTCAGAGAGACCTTCCACAACTCCAGTCACAGCCCCACCCCTCCATTCTTGGCTCTTACGCCTTTTGTTTCGTAGGACTCTGGGGTCTGTACTTGTTCGTCGTCCCATTGGACTTTAGGTTTATGCCCACTTTGTTCACCATGGCGCCTTTAACTCCTGTCTGAAACGCCTGGCTTGTAGTTGGTTCTCAGAATATTCAACAGATGAGAGAATGAAAGAAGAAAACGGAACACATGGACACAGGAGTCATTTTACGAGAAATGGGGAAATCCCATTAGTCCTCCCAGTGGAAGAAGGCCTGGGTTTGAACTGGGGTCTGTTGCTTTCTTGCCTCTGATTTAGGGACGTTGTTTTGGCACTCCGGCGAAATCCAGGTGTGCCCTGTATATGCATTTAGTCAGGCTCTTTAGAATTCCTGCTTAGGACAGTTGCCACATAATAGGCCTCACCTGGAAGAGACATGAATGCAACTAATGATTGAATTTCATGGACAAATGACTGGAGTTGGGTAGAATGCAATGTTACTGCTTCTTACGGGGCTGGTCTCTATAATAAGAACTTCTGCTTTAATCTTGCCAGGTAATGACTGTCTCTGGCAACTGGAGTTATAAAAAAGAATAAGTATATATTTAGCAGTTCATGACTCAGGGAGGAAGCATACTTAACTACACAGAACCTGATTTCTCAAATGGAATCAGATGAAAGTGGGAGATGTTGAAAAGGGTCCCAGGACCCCCTTCCTCCACCATCTCTCTCCACACACCAATTTCAATGTGCCCTGGCGTCTACTTTCTTGCATTGTGCCTTGCTATTGCTTTTGCTCACTAGTGACCTACAGCTCCTCCACCCCTTCCTGAAAATAATATTGTTTAGTGGAGAATACAAATCTTTCACCTGGACTTCAAGGCAAGCTCTGCTTCCTACACATTGCTGCCTGTCAGAATCACGTCAGGTGCATTTACAGCATGCTGCCCAGACCATGCTTCACCCCTGCTCAGTCAGACTCACCCCTGCTCAGTCAGAATCCTCTCTGTGGGACCCAGGCTGCAGTCTATCCCTACTCAGCCATTCTTGTGCCCACTGCCTCTTCGCTGGGCACCTTCAGGTGGTAACCTGAAGAAAAGTGGCCATTGCTACCAAAAGTCTCTTGTGTTAGGGACCCTGAGAAGGAAAGAGGTGAAGTGTGAGGTGTAGAAATAACTCAGGAGGGATGTAAAGTAATGGACATTTCAAAGATGAGTTTTCTCTTTTTCAAGCGAAAAAGAACTTTCTTATATATGTCTCATACATGTGGTGTCCAAGAAAATGCCCCTGGGTGGGCTCTTACTTTATTTGCAATAAATCAAGTAGTGTAGGAGTCTGTTCTGAGTATTCACACAAAGTAAAAATACCAATCCCATTTCTCTGAACATCGCCAAGAGTTGTCAGTCTTGTGTGTATTTTCCCAGAATGTCTCTAGTGTGCATGTATTTATGCATGGGTACACACACCCATAGGAACAGTGGGTTTAGAAAATTAAGTGTTTATTTAGAAATGTTTGGATTCTTCCTATAAAAATTTGGCCAATATGTCCCTTACCTACACCATGCTGTGCTTCATATTTTAGTAATGACAGTTGTGGGATACTCTTGTAAACTGCTTTTAGTGACTGTAAAAATGCACCCTTATAACATGTGTTTTCTACTCCAGATGGTACATGATGTAGCTGAAGTGTCTCAAGAAGAGTAATATATTGGGAACTATCTCTATAATTTTAAGAAGTAGTAGGAACACTCATGCAGGCAGGTGTAAAGACACTTGGTACGGATGGCTGAAGTAAACACAAGTTAGTTTTAGTGTGTCTCAGTCTTCCTAAAGAAGGTGAGGTTGGGGTGGGTTGAAGTAGCACATTTCTTAGCCTTGACTGGTTTGGGTACCAAAGAAAGACACATTGTCTTTGAGTGATCCCAACTTCCAACTGTAGGCCTAGATGGGAGATAGGTTGTTTTAAAGGTGAGTGGTTTGCAGGGGGGGGGGGGGGGAAGGACTGGTTCTTATGTATCTCAGGCTAGTCCCAAACACACTACCGAGCTGAGGATGACTTCTTTAAACTCCTAATCCTCACACTCTACTTACTGTGTGTGTGTGTGTGTGTGTGTGTGTGTTTAAACATACTCCAAGCCAAATTAGAAAAAAGATAATTTTTATGCTTTTTAGATTTACAATTTTCAAATTGCTAATCTTGGCAGATGGTATTGGGCACCTTTTAAAAAGCCACTGGGGCATAAGCACGGGCATGGCTGCATCAGTAGACTCCCTGGGACTGTTAGCTTAAGTGCCCAGCTGGCATTGAGTCAGCCCGCATTCGTCTTGCTAACATGAGCATCATAACTTACCTAGAAGGATAGTTGCTGTTAATGGTTTGGGGTTAGATAAGGGAGGTAAGAGTAATGCCATATCAAATAAATATACCCAAAGGAGGGATAGAGGGAGGGGTAGGGATGGATGGATAGATAATGCATGGATTGACTGGGAAGTCATTTCTTGCCTTAACAAGTGTTTTAAAATGCAAGGAGTTGATCCTTGCCTATGATACAGAAAATACTTTGAAATCAACTTGACGAGTGTAGCATAGCCTGATGAGATCATGAACAAGGTAACATCTGATAGTAGCATTGTGGTGACAGCTGCCCCGTGACAGAGAGGCTGTGAACATCGATATCGACTCATGAATGGGGAAAAAAATGGACATGAGTCAAGAATAGGTCAGATAACAAAAAAATGAATACCCAGTCCCACTGTAGGATGTGCAAATCAGGAAGGTGCATGGGCGGGGAAGTGGAAAGTCATGCATTCTTGTCCTGTGGCTTCCATGTACTTAGAATGAGGCTGGAAATAGTAGGAATGGAGAGGCCATGCTGGTGGCTTTAAAAACATGGGATGACCTGCTTTGAGATCCATGTGGTTTAGCCTAGCAGAAGGAAACAGGTCCAGTCTCACTAGAGAACACCTCATTGTGTGTAGTATCCATTACACTGGATCACCTCCATAGCTAAGCTGATATTTCTGAGGTGTTTTCAAGGCCCAGCCAGAATTATATTCTCAAAAGCATCCTAAGAGAACAATCCAATCAACCTAGGTTTTTAAACCCTTGCCGTGTCTGGGTCTCCTTTAAGCCAGTAGAGCTCCAAGCATTTGAAGACAGGGCGTCTGAGGTTGCAGAATGCCGGGAAAGAATGTGCAGCACAAGAATGTCACCCTTCGCTTTCTTCCTAGCAGACATACCAGAAGAATGTCCAGCAGATGATGCAGTGTCTCATCCGAAAACTCGCGGTCCTGAGCCAGTATGAGGAAGTCCTGGCAAAACTCAGCTCCACAGCCACACACCGGCTCACAGTTCTGAAGACCAAGCCACAGTCCATACAGCGGGATATCGTGACCTGTCTGCAGCGGCCCTTACATGTTGGCCCAGCAGCTGACTCACATTGAGCTGGTAAGGAAGGCCCTATCGTCTTTGCCCTTCAGGGCCACAGATTAGTTTGCTTTGGCAACGGGACTGTTTGCTGATAAAGGTCAGAATGACTCAAAAGGGAAACAATACACAAAACAGCTGAATCGTGTATTGTTTAGGCATTTGAATATGGATGTTTCTGATATCCTGGGAATTTGCTCGTAAACACATATTAAACAAGATGGGGAAAAGCAGAGTTTATGACCTTCTTTGTCTTCTGCCTCTAATTATTTTCCTATAACTGTTTATTCTTCAACTGTCTTATGAAACATTGCCTCCTTTCACATCTTGAAGATGAAGAAAGTATTTAGGGCTAAAAAACTTATTTTATAATCTGCTTTAAGAAATTTGGGGATGCCGCCAACATTAATAGGGGGATGTGACCATCTATTTCTTCTCATTTTCTTTAATATTATTGGCTTTTATTTCAGGAGAGACTCAATTACATTGGTCCAGAAGAATTTGTTCAGGCATTTGTGCAGAAGGACCCTTTGGACAATGATAAGGTAATCAGGATCAAGTTGTTTGTTTTGGTGTTTTTCATTAGCTGTGTGTGATTCACTGTAGTGTTTTTGGGCTGGGTCTCTAAGTGCCTGTACAATATTCTTACCCCATCACTTCCTCCTTACGGGGGAATTTAATAAGCCCTTCCTGGTGAGATAGAGTGTTTGTGGTGATGAAGGTAGATGATAAAAACATAATGGTTTTAGCAGATTAAACCAGAAAGAAAGTCAAAGAGAACAGTCTGCCCGTGATTCAGCAGCAGCAGCAGCAGCAGGGGCAGGGGAGACAGGATGTACATCCATCTTTCCCAGCAAAGCTCTAATCGGCCTGGTTCCTTGCTGCAAGTGAATCCCTCATGGCAGTATCATGGCGGAACACCCACCTAAAGAACATGGTACTGGACCTACACTGTACATTTCATAAACACATGCACAATTTTTTTTTCCTTCTAGAGTGACCTGTAGCAGCATTTTGAATTGTTAGACTATCATCTGTGGCCACTTTGTCTACTGATGAAGTCTCTCTGGGAGACAAGGCAACAGCTGTTTCCGGCCTTAGACTGGTTTTTCTCAGCATAGGAAGTGAAGACTATGTTTTTAAAAGGAGACTAGTAGACTTTTTTGTTTGTGTCTTCTGAAAGGAAGGGAAGAGATGAATCTCTTCAAGCTTGGCCTTGAACTCCAAGTTAAGATTAACTTCTGCTTTTGAACAGTGTGTCATTCACCCTGCTCAAGAGAGTAATGGTGTAGATTTCCATTTATCTTTGGGTAAATGGTGCTCCGACGTTTTGTTCCCATCTGAATGTTATGGTTCCTAGCCCCTGCACTCAGCCTCTCCCTGCTGAGTTGATAGCAATTGGTATTTGCAACCTGTTTGAGCATATAACCCTGTTCTAGATACATCCCTGTTGCTGTGATTTAATATCCAGACAATAAGTGACCTAGGGGAGAAAGGGCTTAATTGGCTCACAGTTCCAGATTCCAGAACACCATTGAGGGGAAATCAAGGTTGGAATCCAAGCAACTAGTTACACCTCACAGTCAAGAGTAGAGAGAAACATGCCACAATTTAGGGGGAGATTTTATGCCCTTATGTATTCCTAGAATGAAGGGAAGGTAAAATTTTGGCTTTCTTATATTGCTTTCTAGGAAAAATGAACAGCAAGAAGTTCCTCAAACATAAACGTTTTACCTTTAAAGGGAAAAAAATGGAGTAGAGAGAAGTTAGGTGCAGCAGGGCTGTTTACTTACTCTCTTGCTTTGCTTTGCTGCCAGTCAGCTTCCGCCCTTATGCTGTTTGCCCCCACTGCCTGGAGAAAACAGTGCAGCCCTCAGTGGGCTGGCTTTCCTCCATCCATTACAGTCAAGACAGTCTCCCACAAACTTGCTGACAGGCCACCATATCCCCACAAGGACTTCCTTCCCACATGGTTCTAGCTTGTGACAAGTTGACGTAGAACTGACCAACAAATCCTTCTTTGGAATGGAGCGTCTGAGGGCACATGGCCACCCAGAGTAACGTAGATTCTTGGGAGGGAGGGATGGATGCTTTTGTAAGTGCATCCGCATGTGTTTGCAAACCTCACCTGTCCACGTTGCTTTCTCCGTAGACTTGCTATAGCCAACGGAAGAAAATGAGAAATTTAGAAGCTTACGTAGAATGGTTTAATCGTCTAAGCTACCTGGTTGCAACAGAAATCTGCATGGTGAGACAATTCATTTTTTCTCAAGTCTGTTTTTCCTGCTTACTTTCTCTCTGTTGGGCCCATGTGCTGGGTTCCTGCCTGCTCATTTTTATTTTTCTTACAGCCTGTGAAGAAGAAGCACAGAGCGAGAGTGATTGGATATTTCATCGATGTGGCTTGAGAGTGTTTCAACATTGGGAAACTTCAATTCCTTGATGGCAATAATCTGTGAGTATTTTTGTGAAGACACTAGTTTTATGGGGCTTGCAAAATGTATCCACTGAAAATCTTTCTTTCTAGAGAAACCCTGTCTCAAAAAAACTAAAAATATATATATATTTCTTTCATGGAAACTTTATTCTTTTAAATCTGGAGTTTATTCAGAGCATACAGAATGCTTGGTAGAGCCAAATTGGTGCCAGTATGTATCCTCTTTCCTTACTAAGCTTGAATTCATTGACTACCTTTAGTTCATTTATCCTCAGTTAAATATCCATCTGTACAAGCTAATGAGTGAGCCCGGCAGTGGTGGCACACACCTTTAATCCCAGTCTGGGAAAGTAAACAAACAAACAAACAAACAAGTGAGGACAGCTCTAGAAAGATTATTATTATTATTATTATTTTTGGTGACAGGGTTTCTCTGTGTAGCTTTGCGCCTTTCCTGGAACTCGCTTTGTAGACCAGGCTGGCCTCAAACTCACAAAGATCCACCTGCCTCTGCCTCCCGAGTGCTGGGATTAAAGGCGTGCACCACCACCGCCTGGTTTGTGTTAGAATTATAAATGAAACTTTATTCCTAATAGCCCTAGCTTGGAAAGAGCCCAAAATGCCCATCTGCAAGTAAATGAGTGAAGAAACTGTGGTATACTCAGACAATAAATGCTCTTGAGCAACAAAAGATGAATCATTGAAACAGAACCTGGATAAATTTCACAATCATTGTGCTGAACCTTTACCATGCCAGGCAGAAAAAGAGTATGTGCAATGTGAGTCCACTCATGTAAAGTTCTAGAACAGACAAAGCCAATGAGTGTCTGAGAGCAGGTGACCCTTGACCATTGCCGTGAATTCTCTGGAGGGTGGGGTGAGGGAAACTGACCAGAGGTGGATCCAAGCAAGCTTTATGGATGATACAATGTCCTGTCATACCTCGATTGGAGTGGAGATATATGACCTTGTACACCTATCACATTCATCTGATTGTACATTTAAGATCTGTGTATGTGTCTGTGTTTTTCCTCAACTAGAAATCTCTTCTAGGTATTAAACATGGAAATATTGGTATCAATATGATGATGGATATTTGTACTTATTTGGAAAATGCTGTAATTTGTAGGTTCTCACGAGGGGTGAGGTGTGTCATGTTGGGATGAGTATGGCCTATGGAGTTGCATCAGTGTGGTATCTACTCCTTGGGGCAGGCAGATGGCATTGGAAAAATTCCACAACCGTGGAACTTAGCTTATTCTTGTAGCATTGTCTAGTGGGCATGTGAGAAGATATGTGAAGCATGGATGGCTTGTTAGGTAACAGGAAACAGGTCATCAAATGTCAGCCTCTGGCCCAGTCACCCACTGTCTTGTTTTGTTTATTTAATGACCAATGAGCTAACTAGAGATCTAATATTTTGAAGTGATTGAGAAAAATGAACAAAAAAGAATTTCTAATGTGAATATAATTATATATAATTACATTATATTATATGAATATAATAATTCCAAATTTCAGCATCTAGTCAGCTATGGAGTCTTCTGCCTTTCATCCTAACATGTACGAGATGAAGGAGGAGGATCTGAAATTCAAGTCTTGATTCCAAAGCCAAGTCCAGCCATTCTGAGCCACATGAGGCCCTGCCTCAGCAAACTAAAACCAAATGAAGCATAAACTCCAGCATCTATAAGTGTCGATGGATTGTAGCGCCGGCCATTTGTTTACGTACTTACCATGGCGGCTCATGTGATACAGCCTGGCAGTGCCGTGGCCCCACATATGGCATGCATACCCTAAAATGTTTAGTGTTTTTCCCAAAAGATGTGCTCAGCCCTGTTCACAGCTATGTTGCCTCTGAACTGAGGAAGTTCGCAGGGAAGTGCTGTAAAACTTGAGGCTGTTACTAATAGTTGCAGAACTCAGTTATTGATGCTTAGTAACATACACTTCTTAGGAGTCCAAGCAAGAATGACTTCTTACATCTCTATTTTGATTTCCTTCTTTGCATGTGTATTTTAAATGGGAAGCTGGTATGAACATGAGCCTGGTCTCAAGACTAAAAAAAAAACTTGGGCCAAAGTGAAGACGGCAAAGTTTGACATTCTTGAGGTATGTGAAAGTGATGTTTTAGAGTTGAATGGAGAGAGCATGCCTGGGATCTCAGCATTCAGGATGAGGCAGGAGGATTATGAGTTTCAGTTTGCCTTATGTACTTCTGTACAGTATCCTCCTTGCCTTAGAATATTCACCACTGTAAGAAAATTTGGTTAGCCTGAACAGCCCTTCCCATATAACTCTGAGTGTGTGTGTGTGTGTGTGTGTGTGTGAGAGAGAGAGAGAGACAGAGACAGAGACAGAGAGAGAGAGACAGAGAGAGAAATGGATAAATCATACTGCTAATGAATTTGAATTTGAATTCATAGTTAAAGGCATGAACTTGTGAACATCTACAGTAGAGAAATGAGTAGTTAATAATATTGTCTTTCTACAGCATCAGATGGACCCTTCAAGCAATTTCTATAACTACAGAACAGCTCTCCAAGCGGCAGCGCAAAGGTCCCTAACTGCTCACAGTAGCAGGGAGAAGGTATACTGTGAAAAGTGATATCACTTGTTATAGACTTGCCATGTTTTACACTGACATTGTGTAAACTACTTCCTGGGGCTGTTTTTACCAGCTCAGATCTAAGAGAAGTGCAGTTATACACTTCCTTATGCCTTGGCACACAAGGAAGGGGAACACAGAGCAAAGTCAGGCTCTGGACAAAGAGAGGTGACTTGACATAGGATTCTAGTACATTACTATATTACTTGCACTATATGTTTGATGTGTTCTGTAGTATGTCGTAGTTGTATTTCGGACAGTAAATCAAGTCACATGGTAAGGTAACTAATAGCATTAGAGAGTAATTTGGTTTAATGGGGAAAAGACATTTAAGTTCTGCATAAAGTGGCTTGCTTCATGTAACGTTTTCTTTCAAAAGAATTAGCTTACCTCCCACAGTTAAGTCACTGATTCTCAGAAAGTAGGTTAGTTGCTATAGCATTAGGGCCCACTGTTACTAATTGAATATGTAGGTGGCATGAAAAATACAGGGTCAGTTTCTGAGACATGAATGATCCTGTCCTCTGTCCCCTACTCATTAGCGTCACCCTGGATCTATGGCGTTCTGGATTCTGAGGGTCCCGTTGGCCAAATTTCTGTCTTTCTCACAGAGGAAGGGCAGATTGTCTGTCATGCTGTTTGAGAAGTAAATGTCTAGTTATGATAAACAGCTGATGCTGATTTCCTAGTGGCGGCTACGTCTATTTGAATTCTGTCCCCATGTTAAGCAGTATTTTCAACAAGTTTGGGAAAACAGGATTAAAACAGTCCCTGGCTTCTAAGTCACATCCCCACAGAATCATCAGGCTTCAAGAATCATCAGGCTTCAAACTCCTTTTAAACACATGTCACTTCTTTCACCTCAACTGAAATGCCAACTCTGATGATGTCTGAGAAACACTGTAAATGTATTAATTTTGACTTTTAAATGAAGAAACTTCCAGTTGCCTGAGAGTTTCATTCGTTAGGTTTTATATTTTGCTGAAAAGAGCGAATCTGGAGTGGGTTGAGTTTCTGAGGATGAGCACATGTGTGGGAGGGTCCCAGTATTCTGAAGTGAAGGATTCTGGGATATGAGACCATGACACATCTTCCTGTGGTGGACAGCAGGCTCATCACATGGCCCTCAGTGGAGGTGGGGTGTGTGTGTTTGTGTGTGCGCGCACACGTGCTGTGGAGTCCTGTCTGTTAGAGGGCTGCTGCTGTGTCTTCAGCCACCAAAAAGAAAACAAACTTAGTTACTTACACTTTATATCCCTTAGTAAATTGTTTCTGCTTTACTTTTTGGTTTTTCAAGACAGAGTTTCTCTGTGTAGCTTTGGTGCCTGTCCTGGATCTTGCTCTGTAAACCAGGCTGGCCTCAAACTCAACAGAGATCCACCTGGCTCTGCTTCCTGAGTGCTGAGATAAAAGGCGTGTGCCACCACCACCCAGCCTGATTTACTTTTAAAAGCCATTTCAATTTAAATTAATGGACTGTACCCTGTAGCTGATAAAAGAACGATTACAACCATTTGAAGAAGTACACTGTTTTGTTTTCTTTATAATTGGACCCAGAAGATAAGAAATAAAAACATGTCTGGTCAAATCTGTCCTTTATTAAGAAATGAGATTATCTTCCTTATTTTGAGCTGAGGGAGGACTTTCCTTATTGCAAAGTGACGTCCCATGGCAGCACATCTTGGGTAATGGTCTTTGAACTTTTTCAAATCTTGTTTGTGCAGTCAGAGTGGCACATTTCCAGGTACCTATTATGAAGCAAATCAAATCTTTCTTCCACACAGGAGTTCTTAAATGCTCTCCTCAGTTTTTAACCATGCCTCACGCTTTATGTGGTTTTCAATCCCTTTGCTATTCTGTTTGTTTCTGTAAACTTGCTCCTCCTCATGAGCATCTGTTTCTAGACATGGAACTGATAATACCTTAAACTATAAAGTCTGACTCTGAATCACGAGGAGCATTTTACTTTTCATTACTAGGGGATGAACCCAGATATTTATGCCTACCAGGCAAGCACTCTACCATTGGACTATAATATATCCCCGGCTGTTTTGTTTTTGAGAAAGAATTTCATCAGGTAGCCCAGGCAGGCCTTCCTCTTGAAATCCTCCAGCCTTGGCCTCCCTAGTAGCTGAGATTACCAGACCCAAATGAATTCACCATGTGTATGTGTGTGTGTGTATGTAATATATGTGTGTGGATACATAGTAAATTTGAGGGCCAGCCAGGAATATGTGACCCCACCACATACATAATAGTTTATATATGGCTTCTTGAGAAGCTCTCCCACTAATGATATTGGTAAGACCTAATAAAAACAAGACTTATTCTCTTTATTTATCTCACAACAATCTGGAGTTGCTATTTTCTGCTCCTCTTCAGTGTCCAGTGCATTGGACAAAGCTGATTGGGACTCTCAAGAGTGAGTGAGGAGATGAAGTCTGAGGTTCCCTTCTTATCATGGGCATGAGAAACAGAGCAGTCAAGTGCCCCAAGTAAGGCTGGCAGTATGGCCGTGTTCCTGGGAAAATGACTCAGGTAGTAGTAGAGAACCTCGTAGGGACCCTGAGTGCAAACGTCACAGAAGGAACCATTCTGCCTCCCACAGTTTATAGGACGTGAGTTTGATCCCAAGCAATGTAGCTACATAATGAGTTCCAAGGGCTTCTCAATAGGAAGGGACTTATGCCTGGTACTGTAAACCTAGCCATAAACCCATTTCTGGAGAGGTCATAAACTTTAGAGGAAATTCCATTACAATCATTTTGCTAAGTTAATATTGCTTCTAACTGTATGCTAAATACTTACTCTTGCACCCGTAGATAAGTACAAGTGCCCCACTCCTCATCAGACAAACTTCTTTCTTATAGTAGATGAATGCTACTGTAGAAGTCCTCAACCAATCAAAATGCAGGAAGAAGTGGTCCTGGGGTTCCCAGCTCCAACTGGAATGTGTACATCACAATCCTCACACCTGAGGCTCAGGGAACACAGTGGAGGAGACAGAAAGATTGTGAGAGCCAGAGGACCTGGACGAGCTGTAGGCAGTGTCTTCTAGACATGACAGGGATGCTGCACCCACTCATTCTCCACAACATGGCTACTCAAACAGGATTTGGCATGTCAAAGTGGATGGGGGAAATTTCCCAAGGCCCCAGTCCAGAGGAAAAGCTACTGTGGTCCATGGGTGCTGAGAGAGGGGAAACAGTTTTCTCTAAGGACAAAGCTTCTAATTAGGCCTCTCAGTCCTGAGGAGTCAAGTGTAAACAGCGGTATAAATAAGGACACCAATTGGACTCAGCAGGTTGTTCTCTCTCTCTCTCTCTCTCTATTATTGATATACACACACACACACACACACACACACACACACACACACACACACACACCCTGCATGTGGACCTCATGTTTGCTTGGTGTCCATGAGATCAGAAGAGGGAGTTGGAACCCCTGGAAGTGGAGTTAAATGGGTGAGAGCCTCCATGTAGGTCCTGGGAACTGAATTTGGGTCCTCTGCTAGAGCAGTCAGTGAGCTTAACCATTTAGCCTTATGTCTAGTCCCTCAATATGAATGTTTTTTTTCCCTCTCTGTAGCCTTGGCTGTCCTGTAATTCATGATGCAGACCAGGCTGGCCTGGAACCCAGAGATCTGCCTGAGTCTGCCTCATGAGTATTGGGATTAAAGGAATGCACCACCATTACCACTGCCCAGCAGAATATAAACTTTTTTTATGGCACTGAAGGGTGCCTTTAACAAGTAGGTGAGAGTTTATCTGTGTATTTATCACAATTGAAATAATTGCGTACAGGGTCTTGCTATGTAGCATGGCCTAGCATCAACTTCTTGCTATTGCTAACATCACATCTTGAATGTTGGGATGACCAGACTGCACTTCCACCATCAGACCCATTCTCAGGGTATGTGGTAAAGCAAACATTGCACCAGACAGAATTGACATTCATGAGGTCATGTGAGACCTCCCTGTAGTGGATATATGTTCTATCTATGACCTTGAATCACTGCCCCTAGAGATGTAGCAGATAATGTCCTAACTACCTATGATCTTGAAGTACCTGCCCTTGGGGCATGATCTCAGGGGGTTACCCTTAAGACCTGAGGCCACACTCCTCCTCTTCTCTTCATTGTGGGCTTGAATGCTGGCATGGATTCAGGCAGAAGAACAGCGTGGGACTGTACCTTCCAGGACCCTACAATAAATCTCTTGTACTGGAGTAAGTCTCCCTCCCTAATAAATTTCTTTACCCTTTAAGCAGACTCCGTAGATTTCTCATAATACCCCCCATTTCTTCTACAAGGCCTGACATTCCACCCTATTGTCCCAAGCTCCAGGGGTGAGGACAGGAGCTTGCCAGGTCTTATAGCATAGCATGGGTCTGAGGGCTTCACAGAATCTCCACCCTGCATGATGATCATGGGCCAGGGAGACACCACTGTTCTCCAGGAGTGTTCTGCTGTTACTGTGTCATGAATTCCCAACACTGAAGATGGACAAGTCCTTATAGTCCTTATAGCATGGTTCTGTGGGTCAGGGGCAGGCTCTGGCAGGCTGTGGCTGTGGTGTGAGGTTTTGGTGTCAGCAGCTACAGGTCACCAGAAGTTCACTGTCACATGTTCCATGGAGAATCCTCAGACCGATTCAGGGCACCTGCTCTCTTGGGAAGCCTGGGAGATGCTCAGCCTGACATCCAGGAAGTAGACAAGGCAACACCAGCCTTGGCCACTAGCCTCTCCTGGGTATATTAAGGATAGCCATAGCCAGGGCAGTCCAGGGGGTGAGGACACATAGAGGGAGCCCTGGAAAGCGTCTCCCGAGTGGATGAGGAATGTCTCCTGGGGAATGGGGGCAGCGTGGGTAGGGCTATCTTGGAGACATGCCAGGGTGGTACAGTGAAATCAAGGTCCAGGAAGCAAGGAGGGTGGTCTGGTGGGGGCAGAGCTGGAAGCCTGAGAGGCAGACAGCTGGTGTGGTGGTCATGGAATTGTTGGGTTTTGTTTGTTTGATTTTTGAGACAGGGACTCACTGTGCAGATCTGGCTGACCTTACCTGGCTATATAGACCAGGGAAGCATCCACCTCACAGCGATTTGCATGCCTCTGCCTTCCGAGTGTTGAGGCATGCACCACTACTCGCCAGGCTAAACATCACAATTTTTAAAAAGAAATTTGTTACAATTTAAGTTGTTTTGTATGCTGGTGTGTGAACCACAGTGCATGAGACTCACTTCCCTCCTTCCATCATGTGGGGCCTGGGGAATCAAACTCAGGTTGTCATGGCTTTAATCAGTATGCCACCCACACTCCCAAACTGGTTTGTACATGCACAGCCAAAGTGTAGAAAGGAGATTTGTCTATTGGATGTGGGAAGATCATTGGGAAGAATATTCTAGAAAGCATCCCCAGATTGGGGAAGCTGCTGTCACTTTGGGCAGTTTCTGCTCCTCTGGGGAAGTGTTGTGGAATAATCTTTTTGTGCACTGTGAAGATGTGTCTTTTCCATGGAGCCTTCTTATTGTTTTAATAAAAAGCCAAATGGCCATTAGGTAGGCAGGAGGTATAGGTGGGACAGAGGTCACTGAGAAGAAGAAAGGCAGAGTCCACAGTCAGACAGAGAGGGAGCAAAACATGCAGGAGAACAGGTGGGTGTCACGAGTCATGTGACAACGCGAAGAGGAACAGAAAAAGAGTTAATTTAAGTTATACGAGCTAGCGGGACAAGCCTAACCTATGGTCTGAACTTTCATAATTAAGTCTCCTTGTCATGATTTGGGAGCTGGCAGGAGAAACAGAAAAACCCACCTACCGGGAAAGATTCTGGAGTGGGCTGCTGAGGCCCATGGAAACTCAGCCGAGAGAGACCAGGCCGGGACTCTTGCAGGAAATGTCACATGGACTCTGAGATTTGGCACCAATATTTAACATTAATGTGCAAATAAATAGAAAAAGAAAAATATTCAAAATCAGCTGCAAAGACAGGTTGTCGAGAAATTCCTCTAAGACGTTAAGGAGGAAGGCCTCAGAAGCATGTGAAGGTGCCCATGCTCCTTGCTGGGGAAGGGAGGTCCAGAGGGTCCTGGGTGGCTCAGGATCCCCACGTGCAAATGCCCTTCTCAGGAAATTAGGATCTGGCCAAAGCGCCTGTGGATCCTTTGAGATGCACACAGCAGAACCTGAGCAGGCACAACTGCTCCCCAGTGCCCAGACCAGGGCAAAAAAAAGAAAAGGAGGCTCAGGAACCTTGGGAGACAAGACCTCTCAGGAACCTTTGATATGGCACAGTGATGTGGCCCCTGTGGAGGGCAGCTGTGGGATGGTGGGTGGTTAGCAGGCTCATGGGGAAGTCTCACCCTTGGGAAGTCAGGGAAGCTGCTGTTGCTGTGGAAGTCACAATCACTAGGAGTCCCAGAAGGAATAAATACGTGTCTATTTATTGGCCCTTGAGGAGGCATTCCCTGCAGTCATCCAGGGTCTGGTCTGCACTGCCAAGAGCTACATACAGCTCCTGTTTGCTTGAGGTCAAGGTGGGACCCTAGGCTCAAAGTGGCAAAAACCCTCTTGGGGGTTATGATGAGTGGGGTGGGGAGGTTCATGTGCTGAGTCCTTCAACAGATACTTAGGATGAGGTAGGTGGCAGCTGTACCTTATGGGGTAGCGAGTCACCAGCAGCCTTGCACATGCACAGGTTTCAGTCTTGCGGGGGACCATGTCCTCCTCCTTGTCACCAGTCCTGAACCAGCCCCTGCCCCCTGTAGCTGCCACAATTACATCTCCAGTCAGCGGCCTTGCCATTCTCAATGTGCAGGTGGTGACTCAGCAACACCTGGTGTGTGTGTGTGTGTGTGTGTGTGTGTGTGTGTGTGTGTGTGTGTTCCTGTGGGGATCACAGTACAGGGCTCATGGGCTCGTGGTGCAGACCTCAAATGCTAAGGGCTCCCACAGCGGTCATGGATATGGCATCTGCTTGCCCAGCACAGTATCCTGCTGTGTTCTCTCCACTCCCATGAGCCACTTCCACAAGCTCTTAGCCTCACCTGCCAGCTCCAGAATTTTTTCAGGTTCCTGCAGGTACCAGGCCTGGGAATAGGACTTGCAGGCTCAAGGCCAGGGAGCTGGTGCTGGAGGCCCAACCAGAGCCTAGCATATGTGACACCTCACCCCCCCAACACCCACTTCTGGAAGCTTCTCCCAGCAGGGCTGGTGGTTGCCCTTTCTGCTCTCTGTGGGGTGGGGTGGTCTCCTGCTCCCTAAGTTTACACTACCCCTCCAGCACCACCACCCCATTCTGTATCTCACTGGCAAGCAGCACAAGTGGGACCTCTGCAGGAGCACAGACTTCAGCAGGGAGCCCTCCATGGGCTAGTTGGATGCACCCTGAGTCCCCACTGCTCCACATAGCTAGCCAGGTGCTGGGCAAGAGACAAACATAGCCAATGACTGACTGAGGTAAGTGGCTGACCTCTTTACCCTGGATCCCAAATCAGAAGGTCGTGAGAGTGTAAATAACATAATATAATAATAAATAAAATAAAAAAGAGACCTGAATGGCATGGAGCTCTCTGGAGCCCAGGGCTTAACCCTTTCCTCAAAAGTCAGATCCCCAGCACTGCTGTCCCTTTTTTATTTTACTCCAAGTTGATTATATTCATGTTTATATTTCTTTGTTTAACTTTATTATTTATTTATTTATTGTTATCTATCTATCTATCTATCTATCTATCTATCTATCTATCTATCTATCTATCTATCTATTATGCTTGCCCACTCCAAGAAAGCCAGTGCCTCTGGCCTCTCTGGGCACCTGCACTCATGTGAGCAAACCCACCCACATACATGTGAACAATTAAAAATAATAAAAATTAAAACAATCAGTTAAAGAGGCATTTGAAAAAGTAAATTAAAGCAAAGGAAAACAGGGCTGGGGATGTTTTGAGGTTCCCAGGGGTGTTGGGTCAGGAACTGATTTGGTCTAGGCTGCCCCAAGCACTGGCTTCTATCCTCAGCACTGTATAAACTGTGGCGTTGCCACAGCACACAGACAGAGAAAAGCCATTCCTGGTGGTTGTTGGAGGGTGGATGTAGGATGAGAAGAATCTGGATGCTGGTTGTAGGTTTATCTGTCTTTCATTCTTTTTTCTTCCTTTTTCATGGTTTATCTGTGTCACTCTGTCTGTCCTAGAATTCACTCTGTAGCCCAGGTGGGCCTCCAACTCTCAGCCTTAGCCTCCAGAGTGCTGAGAACATAGGTCTGAGTGATCACTGGTGGCCAAACTTGGGAATCAGTTGCTGCTCTGCCTTAGGGTCTCTGTGACCTTAAGTTTTTCTGTTTTTTGTTTGTTTGTTTGTTTTTGTTTTTTTTTTGTTTTTTTTTCCTGTCTTTAAATCCAGATCTCTTTTCTCTCTTTTTCCCCCTCTCACTCCAGATAGGAAGTTAAACCTTTCTGGTGTTTTCCTTTTAATATAGAGTGTACTGTCTCAGTCAGGAAAGTCTCCTCACAATTCTGCACAAGCAAATTGGTTTTAAATCCTAGCCCTCTAGAGGCTAGGAAACACAGAGCAAAAAAAATATGCTTTCATCTTGTTGAAGTCAACAGCTATACTATGGGCTAACCACAACTACTAAAAAATTTTTAACTGTGACCCCACACACACTACACACACACCCACACCTTCACCCACATACACACACACACCCAGAGACACATAAATACATTTTGAAATTAAACTAAATGTATAATAATATAAGAGAACAAGAAATTAAAACCAGACATACAGCCAGACAACGGTGGCACACACCTTTAAGTCCAGCACTCAGGAGGCAGAGCCAGGAAGATCTCTGTGAGTTCGAGGCCAGCCTGGTCTACAGAGCCAGATCCAGGATAGGCACCAAAACTACATGGAGAAATCTTATCTAAACAAACAAACAAACAAACAAACAACAACAACAACAACAGACATACAGAAAACCTTCCTGGAGCTAAAAAATAAATACATAAAAGGAAATCAGGTGTTATGGTGCATGCCTTTTATCCCATCACTCAGGAGATAGAGGCAGGTGGAAAACTGAATTGGAGGCAGATCTGATCTAGATAGTGATTTCCTAGGCTATGAATCAAGGACCCCCCACCCCACTCTGTTCCAACTAAGTCATTGAATGGAATAAACAAATAAATCTAATTAACTTGGAGTAGAACAAATAAACAAATGAACAGAGAAACAAAGGAAGGCTGGGGACCTGGCTCATAGGGGGAGGAGAGAGCCCTGGCTTAGGTGCCCAAAGCCCTGGGCTCCATCCTCTGGGCTGCAGAAACTCAGCATGCTGGCTCGGCGGTTCAAA
>NW_023413850.1:0-54973 GCF_903995425.1 Onychomys torridus | reverse complement strand
TCCTCTTATCTCTGTGGGCACAAACATCTCTGTAATCAGTACTTAAACCCCCCAAATACAAAATGAATAAAAATTTTAAAATCAGCTTGTGGATTCCAGTAGTGTTTCTGTTTAAAGAAAGCCATTTTAGTCCATACAGCTCTGCTCAGCTGTGGAAGTTTGTTCAGTGTCTTCACTGACACACACACACACACACACACACACACACACACACACACACACTCACATCAATGAAAGGAAACCTAATGAAATTTTGTTATATTCATAGATTGGTACCTAGCCCAAACATCATCAGTAGGCTTTCTTTAGCAGCTGATGGGAGCAAATATTGAGATCCACAGCCAAACATTAGGCAGAACTCAGGCAACCTCAAGGAAGACTGGAAGGCAGGATGGTAGGAGGGATCAAAGACATCAGGTGAACAGAGCCCACAGATTCAACTAAACACAGCTCATGGGGCATCACAGAGACTGAAGAAGCAATAACAGAGCCTAAGTCCTCTATACATACTGAGGTTGTTTAGCTCAAGGGTTTTGTGGGACTCCTAATAAAGGCAGATTGGGGAGTCTCTGACTGTTTTGTCTGATCTTGGGAACCTTTTCTTCCTTTTGGGTTGGCTCCCTGAGCCTTGATATGATGGTTTTGTGTCTACTCTTATTCCACCCTTCTTTATGCTGTGTTCAGTTGATATCCCCAGGAGGCTTGTGTTTTTCTCAAGGGAATCAGAGGAGTAGCACATCTATGTGGAATGGAGGAAAGTGTGGTTTTGTGTTCCCCAAAATATTGTGCAGGCTAATAAGCTTATCTGGGGTCAGAGAACAGGACAGCCACAATATTAAACATGAGGATAGGCAGTGGTAGCACAAGCCTTTAATCCTAGCATTTCAGAGACAGAAATACCTCTGGATCTCTGAGTTCAAGGCCACTTTAGAAACAGCCAGGTACGGTGACACATGCCTTTAATCCCAGAAATCCAGCCTTTAATCCCAGGGAGTGATGGTAGAAAGTAGAAAGATTATGTAAGGCGTGAAGACCAGAAACTAGCAGCATTTGGCTGGTTAAGCTTTTAGGCTTTGAGCAGTACAGTTCAGCTGAGAGCCATTGGGATGAGGACACAGAAGCTTGCAGTCTGAGGAAACAAGACCAGCTAAGGAACTGGCGAGGTGAGGTGGCTGTGGCTTGTTCTGTCTCTCTGATTTTCTAGCATTCACCCCAATAATTGGCCTTGGGTTTGATTTTATTAATAAGAACCTTTAAGATTCATGCTATAGGGAAGGGAGACTATTCAGGATATATTGTATGACATAATTAAAAATAAAAACAAAGAGGAAAAAATAATGAAAAGTTGAAAAGACATTTAAGGAAGATGTATTTGGACAGATCTGCAAAGGATCAAAGAATGTGAAGATACATTTGTCCCCAGTAAATGCCCATGAAAGATGCCTTCAGTAGAGGAGGGGGTCAATAATCAAGTTGATAGGATGACCCATTAGACAGACAGTCAAACTCTTTCCCAAGTCATCCTTGTTATTGCACATGAATCCATGATCAAATTAGCCATGGTAGCTGAGATAGGGGTTATCCATGTAATTAACAACCTGGTTCCAGTTGCTGCTGAATGCCAGATCTGCCAACACCGGGACCAACACAGATCTCCAGAGATGTCACCATTCTCCAGGCTGACCAGCCAACAGCTTAGTGATAGGATGACTACTTTGTCCTTACATTAGTAGATACCTATTCTAGTTATGGATTTGCCTTTCAAGCATGTAATGAATTTACCATAACTACCACACAATGGACTAACATACTACCTTGTCAACCACCATGTTACTTACACAATATAGCTTCTGACCAAGGTAAGGGAAGTACTCCTGACTGGAGCCACAACAGACATTTCATTGAACTGGAAGCTCAGACTTCTCCCAAGCCACGTTGATGTTTTGATGTCCTTAATCCAACAGGCCAAAATGAAATAACAGTGTTAGGAGGGGTGATGGACCAACATATCCATTAGGAGATTGGATTGCTTCTCCACAATAGAGTTAAGAAAGATTATGGTTGTCAGGCAGGAAATCCTTTAGGGCTCCTCATGGTGCCCCATTTTCCAATGACTAACAACAATGGGAGACTCCAAAAATCTAACCCAGGCAGATGACAAAAGGTACAGACACACCAAGACTGTAGATATATATCATAAACTCCTGTAATAGAGACAAGATGGGTAGTGATATTCCAACTGAAGGAGTATAAAGAGCACCAACACAAATATTTTGTGTCAAATTAAATACGCTTTATTTTCTGCTATAATAGGTTTTCTCCCTACACCCTTATTTGAGAAGATAGCCAGGGAAGATAGAAGAAGTGGGGTTTTTATAATCTCCAAAATGCAAGGCTAAGGGTTTTTGAATAGTTGGTAGGGTTCCAGAGGAACTATGGTGATATAGGAAATTGGATGAACTTTCCCACCAATAGCCAAAGACAAACAGAAATAATGTTTGAGAGTATACTGCTACGCCCACAGCTGTGACACCTGTGTAGCTGTAACAAGTATGCCGCTGCGCTGGAGCCCAGCAGCTGAAGGGTTGAGGTTGGAGCTTCCTGGAGCGTGGCCTCAAGCGGTTCCCCCACAATCAGCAATCGTCATGCAGCCTGAGGATCCCAGGAAGCCCTGGAGAACGAAATGGCCTTGACGACAGTCCTTGTTGGCACTAATCACGATCTTTCTCTGTATGTCTTATCTGTGTCTTCTCCAGTTAACAACACAACCAGTACAGGTCGGCACCAACATGACTGACCCAGGTCACCTGTACCCGGAGCACCTCCATTTATCAGACCAGTGTATAAGGAAGCTCAAAAGACTTCCTCAAATACATCTCTGGGGGTCGTTCCTGTTTAGAGTAGAGCAGCGCGAGCTCTTGTCAGAAACAGCCAGAGAGCCCAAAAATGAAAGTAAAAATAAAAATGTTACGAGGGAATAAACATAGCGTGCCAGACCCTTCTAGAGAGAAAGAGTTAGAGAAAAATTCCCCAGCACACACTTCCCAGGGGGGTATACACAGTACTTCTTAGGAGGGAGCTGGTGGACAGCCCCTAGGTGGAACCCCGAGGTGGAAGTTACCTAGAGCCGCTCCCATATATCAGGAAGTTATGATGAAGTTGGGAACAGATGGGTAAATTATGAGGAAAAAGAAACGGCTTGGAAGCAAATGGGTATAGGATAGTAAAATATAACCCAGGCTGGCAAGAGTTTGGCTCCCCACAGATGTGGGGGTCGCTGGCACGAGAACAGATTCACAAATTCTGAGATCATGCCCTCAGACATAGCCACGGTGAACTCCCGCTGCGGAAGTGATACACACAAAATAGATATGGATGTCTCCTTGTTATTGTTTCTTGCTGATCTGAGTAATTGATAAAAAATAATGGCCTGATGTGTAACGAGGACTGTACAAGGATCATCTACAAGAGCAACAATTGCTTTTGCCAACTGAGTCATCTCTCCATTCCTACACACTGAGGTATGAGAAAAACGTCTTCATTCCCTTCCCCTTATCTTGTAATCAAATATTCAGGTTAGTTTTTTCCTTTCTGAGTCCTTGACCACATGTTCTACTCTGCCCAATCCAGACAGGTTTCTCCAAAGAAACCCTGTTGTCATGTGCTTGGGGCCAGCAACTAATATGAGTTCCAGGTTACAACTCAGACAAAAATCAAACCCGTACAGCAACAGGGAAGAGGCTGGGTAGATTGTACCAAGTCCAGACCTTCCCCTACCCCAGCCTTCCACTCAACTCAATTACACCTATATTAAAGCCTCATCTACCATCTGTCTTTCCCCAGATTCACTGTAAATGCTACATAGGCCCCGTAGTCTACTCAGGTGTCATTGATACAACACTGGCTGCTGCTTCTGGGAGACACATGTAGGTCACAGCTGACCAGGTACTAGGGTCGGTCTAGGCATTTGAGGGGGGCTCCCGGAAAGGGCAGTGAGCAGAAGCCAGGCAATGGTATGCTTCAGCTACCAAGTGGGGACATGAACCTACCATTGTCTTCCAGCCTGAGGTCTCAGAGACCTCAGAAGCATGAGATGTAATGAAATCCAGTGCCTGGGTTTTTCAGCTGCCCTGCGCTGTGGAGGTCAGCCAAGAAGAGAGTGTGGGCAGCGTTCTCCACAGAGAGGTCCCTGCAGGGAGCATCCTCACACATGACCTTCAAATGCTGCAGGCCATACTTGTCAGCAGCTGCCAGCACAGCACATGCCAGGCTGTCGAGGTCTGGTGCTGTTCCCATGTAAATGAAGTCCATCATTACCTTGAAGACTTGTGGCTCCAGGTCAGGGATCTCAACACAATTCTTCCTGCTCTCCTCTATATCATGTTCAAACATGGCTCTGAAAACTGGAGAGCGAGCTGCTAAGATGGCCTTGTGAGCCCGGAATTCATGGCCAGCTACCACTAGGCAGCAGTCTGTGAATTGGGAATTCTCCCATAGCTCTCCTAGATCATCTGCCAATGTGCATCTGGGAACCTGAATTTCTGGCTTTCTGTTCTGGTCAGAGGTACTCAAAGATGCATGGACCATGCTCACCTTGCAGAGGAGGGTGAGCTTGTTATCTGGGAGAAACCAAGGCGCAAAGGCCAACAGGAAGTTTCGAAGGATGAACTTTTTAAATCCCAGTTCAACACCTGGCACAAACATAGAGATTATAGGTTTGCTCTCACCGTGGGTTGTCTCTCCTTTGGTGCTGACGATAAATAACTGGAACTTTGCCCAAACAGGACTCTTTGGACAGCTGAGCAACACTAGGTAAACTGACAGGTAATCTGCACTTTCTTCATCCACTCCGTTTGGGTTTACTCTCAAACACCATTTGTCATGGGCTCCTATTAAGAAAATTGGGCTTCTAATGTGTTCCCGAATTTCCTCCTGAATAAAATGGAAGTTGCTGATGGTCCACCTGTAGAAAACGTTCTGGACCCTGTTTGGGGGGTCGTCCCATGTCTGGTCCCTTGACATTTCTCCTGGAGGTAGTAGTTTGAAGGTTCAACTGGATCCAAAATGAAGAACTGGAAGTTGTTTTCTCTTCACTCTGTAGGATGCAATAATAAACATGGTTTAGATTTTTAGTTTCTATTTCTCATCTGTTCCCTCTTCTATGAGCGTGCATGTAGCATTGCCCTGGAAGTTCCAACCCTCATTGAGGCTTTGGTAATGGTCATGCCCACAAGGTGGGGAGCAGGAAGGAAGCGGAAGACCCAGGATCAAGAGGAGGTCTCTGTTGGTTCTGGGACCTTGGACGCTGGAGGTAGACCAAGCAGAGTTCTCCAGAGAAAACCACCGGACTGTGCCACACCTTTGCCAGACCCTACAACCTATCTTTTCATTTGTAAGTTACCCCACAAAATAAACCTCCCTTTTAACTATGTGGAGTAGCCTTAATAATTTCACCAATAGGTGGATACTTGGATCTCTGAAATTTTCTATCCAGATTTCAATACTAGTTTCAGAGAAGACAATGTAGGTTACTAGGGACTCTTACATCACTCCATTTTTTTCTAGATTGAATCTTCGGTCAATACGTACCCAGTTTTCATAGTTATAGACAATTTTTGGAAATTTGGAACATTTTCTACACACATATCAAAACTGTTATACTAGGGTTCTGCAGAGTAACAGAACATACATAGTTAATCTTTATGAACAAAGGGGATTCATTAGAATGACTTAGGGCTGCAGTCCTGCTATTCTCACATTGGCTAGCTGTGAAGAGAAAGTCCAAGAATCCAGTACTTACTCAGTTCAGGAGGATGGACAAGTCGCTGGGTCTTCAGTATATGCTGGAATTCTGAAGAAAAAAATTTCTAATGCCAGGGAAGGGATGGACTTGCTGCAAGGTGAGGGCAAGCAGGCAAAGAGCAAGAGCTTCCTGCTTCCATGTCCTTTTATATGCTTCCTCCAGCAGAGGGTGTGGCCCAATTTAGGGTGTATCTTCTAGCCTCAAGATCTGGATTAAAGGTGTGTGTCTTCAGGCCCTGAGATCCAGATTAAATGTTTGTGTCTTTTTACTTCCAAAGTCTGTATTTGAACTGAATCTACCTACTTCAACTTAAGTAAGACATTTCTCACAGCTTTGCCCTCCATATTAGGATTTTAGTTAATTCCATATCTAGTTTGGTTGAGAATCAAGAGTAACCACCAAATGTGTATTTTGCTTTCTGTGGTTCATCTTCTGTAAAGTAAGAGTTTGTGTCCATTCCACAGAGCTGTTATCTATGTTTCTGGGGGTTTTACTCTAATTCCTGCCACTAACATGACCCAGGAGAGGTGTTTTCCTTACCCTGTCAGGGATCTCAGGGTTCACAACATGTTCCCCTTAGAATGTGATCTGTTAAATGCTCCCCACATCTATCATCTCTCTCTAGTTTATCAGGTCTGGAGAGATCCACAAAGCCTAGAAGACATGAAGATACCTCAGTGATTCAATCAACTCAGCAATTCCCAGTTGAGCTCTCCTGGAAGTCTGGCTCTAATGCTGCTTATTCCTCAATACAAAATACATCAATCAACTGGTTTTGATGCCTAAATTTTTGTTTCCTCTTAGGAACCTTTGGCAGGTGACTAACTAGTAACATCAGTGACTATTATCCATGTGGGTTTGGGGTCAGAATAACAGATACTGCTTCCCTCAAACTCTCTGGTCCTGTGCTATTTTTTTGTGGGGAGACTTTTAGTGATTATGCTATTTTATTAGGATTTATTGGTTTTTTTTTAAAGCACATGTCTGACCTTGATTTCATTTTGCTAAGTGGAACCTATTGTTTCTGATTTTGTTTATCTTGGTGCCCTTAGATGGATCTGGAAGACTGTTTCCAAGTAGGATTATCTGAGAGGCAGAGGAAATACCACCACTAAAGTGGGTCTGGATGGAATAAAAATAGGAAAGAATAGAGCCACCTTCAGGGGTTCCAGGCTCTGATTCCACCTCACCATGTATGAGGTCTTCACCTGCCATCCATGTTGTGAAAACTAAGACCACTGACAAGTTAAGGAAAACACCCCTTCCCTGATGGTGTTTATAACAGCAGTCATTGTAACAACATACAAGAGTAAATAATAGCTGTGGAAATGTTGACATGATCCCTCACTGATGGAAAACTAACCACAAGAAATAACACACCCTTGTGGTGGCTATTCTTGGTTCTTAACTTGACTATATCTGGAATTAACAAAACACCAAAATGGAGAGCATACCTGTGAGAAATTATTGCTTAAGTTGAAGTAGATAGATCCATGTTAAATAAGGACTTTTGAGGGAGGAAGACACACACCTTTAATCCAGACCTAGAGGCTGGGGGATACAGCTTTCATTGGTGCTACTTCATTTTATTAATAACTACATATTATTCATCACTCACATTTTCTGCTTGATGATGATGTCTCTGCTAAACTCTTGTTTAAAAAAATTATACTAGACCTTTATTTTTCTTTCTCTTACATTTAATTTTTGTGTTTGGGTTTTTGAGATTAAGCCACTTAAGAAGGACAGCCTCAACTCAAATGAACTATTTCCCAGGGCTCCCCTTAAATTCCCTGTGTATTCCAGGCTGCCACTGCAGATTGCTATTGCTTCCTGAATATAATTAAAGAAGGACAGCTGGGCAGTGGTGGCACACACCTGTAATCCCAGCACTCAGGAGGCAGAGGCAGGTGGATCTCTGTGAGTTCAAGGCCAGCCTCCTATATAGAACTAGTCCAAGACAGGCTCCAAAGCTACAGAGAAACCTTGTCTCGAAAAACAAAAAAACAAACAAAAAGAAAAAAAGAAGAAGAAGAAGAAGGACATCACTGTTTCCAGCCTTCAAATCTGTTCTTTGAGGAGGAGGTCATATTTAAGGACTTGGACCTTGATGGGGGTCTTATTGAGTTTCTTTTGGTTTTGGAGAAAAGTTCTCATTTGGTATGCCCAGACACACCTATCAAACATCCAGGATTCCTACTTCCTCTGTTTCCCAATACAAGCCTAAGCCAAAGAAGGAAGATTAAGTTATCACATTTATTACATATATGGAGAAAATATAGTTAATTTGACCTATTTCTAGACATTTTTCACAACGACTTTCCTGCATATAAGCAATCCTCCCAAGCCAGTCTCAAGAATATCTTGAGCTGTAAGGGTTAACCACACACACACACACACACACACACACACACACACACACACACACCTACACACACACTGAAAAGTAACTTTCAGTCTGATTTGTGTTCTTTCCCTTTCTGTTTTTGATAGGGAGTGTCTTTTCACAGTCTTGACTGTCTTTGAACTCATTCTATAGCCCAGGCTGGCTGAAAAACATAGAGATCTGCCCACCTCTGCCTTTTGAGGCCTGGTATCAAATGTCTGACTTCTTAAATCCTTAGAGAGATAATAGTAAAATGATTGGCAAAAGCAGGAATACGAGATACCGAAAAAAAGTATTTTTAAATTAGTGGAATGTAGGTGGTAGCCCCTATGTACTCTAGCACTCAGAGCCTGAGGAAATGTAATCGAGAGTCATCTGGCCTGGGCTGTATACTGAGTTTCACCACAGCAGGAAAAGATAGAAGAAAACAACATGAAGACTTTTCTCTCCACCTTTGAATTTTGCTTGATTTTTCTCTTGCCCCCTGCCCAAAGCAGAATGAGATTTTTCTCATGGTCTCTGTGTCTCCATAAATGTATATATACTTACTTCATTGGTTTGTTTTTATTTTAAGACCTTCTTGCTGCACAGCCAAGCTAGCCTTGAACCTACATTCCTTTTACCTCATCCTCACAGGTAAGAAGATTATGCGAGAGCACCACCCATCCTGACTCTTGACCCCATTAAGGAATAAATAAATAGAAATATTCAATGAGTCTCTGACCTCCTCTACTTGATCTCCAGGCAGCATTCTTCTCTCTGCGATATTACACGTATGCATGCTGTCATCTGTGGGCAGCTGTATCTGTGTATTTCGCAGGAGACAGTCAAGGTTGTCCAACATGTTAGGCAAGTTCCCTACTTCTGAAATACACTTTACCCTCCTTGGGCCTCCCCTTCATTTCTTCCTTTCTTAAGGCTCATCACTGTCCCAAAGTGAACTGGTTCCAGCAAGGACACAGAACACTTGGCAGTGTAATTCTGAGATGAATGTTACGCATTCTTTGTTGTATGAGGACATGGAGATTCACATCTCTAATCTCAGCACTACAGAGTGTAAGACTTGGGACCAATCTGCTCAACATCAGGAATTCCAGATAGGTACAACTACCTAGTGAGATCATATCACAAATTAATAGTGATGATGATGATGATGATGATGATGATGCTTTAAGTATACTAATAAAAGTAATAGTAATAATAATAATAAAGTCTTGGTGTTCTTTATTAATGTTAAAGACAAGCTTTCTATACCATCTGCTAAAAACTAAGTGTGGTTAAGGTAATTAAATAGAAATTCATGAACCAGGCATGATGTCGTAGTCTATGGCTTTGATCACAATAGTCTGAAGGCAATGGCTGACTCAACTCTATGCATCTGAGGCTAACTTGGTCCATAGAGCATCTTCTAGGAGAGCCAGACATGCAGAGTGAAAAGCCATCAAAAAAGAAAGAACACGGGATATAGGAATGAAATCATTACTATCTATCTCTTTATGGGAGCCTACAGAGGTTTCCTAGTACGATCCATGCTTGCTTTACCTAGCAGGACTGTATGAGGATGATTGGACCATGGGCCTGGGTGCCAGGTGTTTGGAAGGGTCCATACTTGGTTGTATATAGCAAGGGTGATGTCTTTTTCCCCTCCCTTTGACACTGTTATAAAAAGCCCTTTGGAATAAAGTTCTGGGCCATTGGGTATTGACCCCGGTCCTCCTGAAGCTATCTTGTATTTCTGTCTTCCTTCTTCTCGGCTAGGACTATCATTCTAAGTTCTGAGTTCATCTCTCCTCCTCATAGGAACCCTGTAAAAGGTAGGGGCTGGTCTCCCACACCTCTTAAATTCCTGCTAAAATATTTTAGACTGCCAAAGCTTTAGAGAACAAACTAGTTTTTCAGAGCTGTTCCGTCATCTTGGCTGTCTTAACCCAATCTAAAGAGAAAGCTGGACTCAAAAATGCAGTGATCTGCCTACCTCATCCTCCTGAGGGCTGAGATTAAATGCCTGGATTTTTTTAATTCAATTTTTTTATTGATTCTTTGTTGGTTTCACATCATACATCCCAATCCATCCATCTCCCTGTCCCTTCATATCCACCCTCCACCCTTACAACCTCTCCCACAAAACAACAAAATTCAAAAGAGAAACAAAAAAATGAAAACAAAAACAACCAAACTAACTAACATAGAAAAATAAAGTCCCAGAGTAGAAGCTGTGTGTGACATAGTGAGTCCCACATTGTACCCTTTAGTCCATCTTTACTTTACATCTTTACTTGTAAGTGTTCATTGCAATGAGTCATTCATTGTTCTGGTCTGAGGTCTCTGGCTTCTCCTATACTGCTACATGGATCCTCACTGGGACTCCACTTGGATAACCTTCGTTATTGCCTTGTGTCATAGAGAACCTTTGTGTCACAGAGATCCTGCCACTTTGGATCTACAGGTCCAGCCACTTCACATGCTCCAGCAATTCATACATGAGGTGAATGTTGGATTGGCCACCTCATAGTCCTGGTTCTGGGCTTGGGTGGTAGCTAAGTTGGTCAGCCTGCCAGTTATTCCTCATGGACACCAACAAGTCAAGTTCTCCATCACTGCTGTTGCTAGCTCACCCACTGCAGCAGGCAGCAAGGAGTGTAGTCACCTCTCCTGTCCTCTCCTCCTCAGGCTGTCTCACCTGCACCACCACCCCACCAACAAGGTCAGATCTACTTCGTTGTCCTTGTGAGGTATCAGAACTGGTGTCCTGGTGGGGTGTCAGAACTAGTGGGACTGGGAAGCAGGAATGCTCAGGATCAGCGGCTAGAGAAATGGCTCAGAGGTTAAGAGCACTGACTGCTCTTCCAGAGGTCCTGAGCTCAATTCCCAGCAACCACATGTTGGCTCACAACCATCTGTAATGAGATCTGGTGTCCTCTTCTGTCATGCAGGCATACATGCAAGCAGAACACTGTATACACAATAAATAAATAATTTTTTTAAAGAATGCTCAGGATCCATGATGTGAAATTTCCAAACAATCAGTAAAAATATTTTGAAAAACTTGGGGGTGAATTTGTGTGGGATCCACAGGAGATTTTAGCTGGGTGGGGAAGAAAGCTGCAGCTGGTGTTCTGTTGCAATTCTAAGGATGAGATTGGGGCACTGGATTTGGAGGGAAGGAGGAAGTTCTTCAGTTGGCTCGCCTATTTCTTTGTCTTGTTCTACTGGTGTGTTCTTAGTGAAAGCCTGCTGGTGTTGGAGGCTTGGATGATGGGTTGAGTTGGGGAAGGAAGATTGGGGAAGAAGATCTTTGTGAACCAGTGAGGACAGGGTCTGACGGGAAAGAGACCACAGCATATTTTCTACTACAGAGGAGGGGGTGACACCAGGAAAGTTGAAAGTAGAGGAACAAAAGTAGAGGTATGGATCTGCATTCAGCCTACTTGTTTCCCTGGAAACAGTGGCCCTTGTGTTAGCAAGGGTGCCTTGATGGGTAGGGAGTTGGGACAAAGCAATGAGTCAGGGCTGGGGAGGTCAGAAGGGGAAGATGTGTGGGATCTACATACAGGGGTGCAGAGAAGGTTTCAGGGTGCTCTGCTGCAGAGCTAGGGATGAGACTGGGGGATTGGATCTGAAAGAACAGAGGGAGAAGATCTGCAGTCAGCCTACCTCATTTTCTGGCACACATGGCCTAGAATTGTGGTTTGTAACCTGTGTGTCCTGACCTCTTTGGTGGTCTAAGGATGCTTTCAAGAGGTGAAATATCAGAGAACCTTCATATCAGATATTTACATTACTACTCATAATAGTAGCAAAATTAAAGATCTATGTAACAATGAAATAATCCTCACATGTATTACAGGGTCTGAACATTGGCAAACTTGAAAACTATTGACCTTGACAGTGTTAATTCCTTCTGAATCAATGCCCTGCTACATTTTCAATACAAATGAGACTTTTGCTGGCCTGGACCAAAAACATTTCTCTGTCAGATGAAGTATGATCTACCCATATTTGCATATTTTTCTCAATTTTCACAAGAGCATTATGGGGCATGTTCTACTCTGCCAAAAATAAGTGCTAAGAAGGAAGAGAGAGGCCTCCCAATACTGGTGTGGCAGTGAGGAGTCTGCACACACATGCACATCTTAGCAGAGCTGGATGGACTAAAATGGGGTTCTGTAAACAGAAATACTACTGGAATCTACAAACTGATTTTTTTTTATTTGTGTTATTTGAGTAGGGTTTTGTATACTTACCTGGAGTACAGAAGGGTCAAGCATGACCCATCAGCATTCCAACTCATTTACAGCTGTATTAAAGTGGGAGAGTCCTGGTTACTTTTCCCCCAGATTCACTGTAAATGACCCACTAGTCCCATAGTCTACCCAATTGTCATTTGTAACATCATTAGCTGCTACTTCTTGAAGACACCTGTAGGTCCCAGTTGAATAGGTCCTTGGAATGTTACAGGATTCTGAGGAGGTGCTCCAGGAATGGACCCTGTGCAGAAGCTAGGGAATGGTATGCTTCGGGCACCAAGTGGGAACATGACCCCACCATTGTCTTCTAGGTTGAGGTCTCAGAAACCTCAGAAGCATGAGCAGTAATGAAATCCAGTGCCTGGGTTTTCAGCTGCCCTGAGCTGAGGAGGTCATCCAGGAAGAGAGTGTGGGCAGCATTCTCCACAGAGAGGTCCCTGCAGAGGGCATTCTCACACATGAACTTCAAAAGCTCTAGGCCATACTTGTCATCAGCTACCAGCACAGCATCTGCCATGCTGTGGAGGTCTGGTGCCTTTCCAGTATAAATGAAGTCCATCATTGCCTTGAAGACTTGTGGCTCCAGGTCATGGATCTCAACACGGTTCCTTTTGTTCTCTTCCATGTCATGTTCAAACATGGCTCTGAAAACTGGAGATCCAGCTGCTAAAATGGCCTTATGAGTCTGGAACTTCTAGCCAGCTACCACCAGGTAGCAATCTGTGAAGTGAGAATTCTCCCACAGCTCTCCAGCCATTGTGCACCTGAGAGCTTGGATGCCTGGCTTCCTGTTCTGTGCAGGGATGCTGACAGACTGTTGGATCATGTTCAGCTTGTCAAGGCCCATGGGACAAGAGGAAATCTCAAATGATGAACATTTTGAATCCCCAGTCATAGCCTTGTATGAACCTAAAAACTCTAGAGTTCCTCACACCTTGGGTTTTCTCTACTTTAGCAATTAAGACCAAGAACCAGAACCTTGCACAAACAGGACACTTTAGACACCTGAGCAATACTAGGTAAACTTACAAGTAATCTTTGCTTTCTTTATCAACCCCATTAGGTTGTACTCTCAAACACCATTTGTCATTGACTCTTATTGAGAAAGTTGGGCTTCTAATGTGTTCCCTAATTTCCTCCAGAATAAAACAGAACTATTTGATGGTCCACCTGTAGAGAAATTCTGGATGCTGACCTGTGTGATGTCCCAGCTCTCAGCAGCTGGGTCCCTGACATTTCTCCTGGAGGTAGTTTGAAGGTTAAACTGGATCCAAAATGAAGAACTAGGAATTGTTTTATCTTCACCCTGTAGGACTCAATAATAGACACAATTTAGATTTTTAGTTCCTGTTTCTCTTCTTTCCATCTTCTATAAGGCTGGAAATTGGGGTCTCTGAAATTTTCTATCCAGATTTCAATATTAGTTTCAGAGGACAGTCTAGACTACTAAGGACTGTTACATCATTCCAATTTTTTCTAGATTGGATCAAATGTCAATAGGTAACTAGTTTTGACAATTATAGACAACTTTTGAAATTTTGGAACATTTTATATATTCATATCAAAAATGTCGAACTAGGGTTCTCTAGAGGAACAGGACTTATACAAGGAAATCCCTCTGTCTGAACAAAGGGGATTTAATAGAATGACTTAGGGCTGCAGTCCTACTAATCTCACAAAGGCTAGCTGTGAAGAGAAAGTCCAAGAATGCAGTACTTACTCAGTCCAGGAGGTTGGACTGGTCAGCTGCTGTTCAGTATAAGCTGCAATTCTGAAGAAGTATTCTCTAATGCCAGGGAAAGGATGGACTTGCTACAAGGTGAGGGCAGGTCGGCAAAGAACAACAGCTTCCTTCTTCCATGTCCTTTTATAGGCTTCCAGCAGAGGGTGTGCCTGAATTTAGAGTGTGTCTCTCATCTTCAAGATCTAGATTAAAAGTGTTTGTCTTCAGGCTTTGAAATCCCAGTAAAATGTTACCTCCAAAGTCTGTATTTGAAGTGGATCTACCTAATTAACTTAAGCACAGCATTTCTCACTGTTGGCCCTTCATTTTAGGGTTTTAGTTAAATCTATGACTTGTTAAGTTGAGAACCAATAATAACCACCACAAATGTGTTTTGCTTACTGTGGTTCATCTTCCATAAAATAAATGATGGTATCCATTCCTACAAAGCTGTTATTTAATCTTCTCAGGATTGGGGGAACCCCTGTCCATAGCCTTCATTGGCTATGGCTGGTCCCCATCGCAGGCTTCAATCTCTTGCAATTTCCCACAGCTATGGTCTGAGATATCATTCTCACTGTGGGACCCCCGTCCCTGAGCTGTGTAAGCCCCACCATCATTATCTCACTTGATGAAGCATTGAATGAATTATGCCTGCCACTGTCGGACCCCTCTCCTTGGGCTATGCCCTGGCCCTCATTCTCTGTCTTGACAAAACATTGAATGACTGGAGCCAATCCTCAATACTCACCTGATCTAGGGTATGCCTGAGATTGTAGTCTTGGATCACATTTGCTTTCTTATTTTTTTTATTTTTTTCCCTCAGCCGTGGTCATGGGAAATATAGTTTCTCACTCTATTAGCCCTACCTCTCCCCTAGGATGTCTTCTGGAAATTATTTTTTAATGGTATTTTGAGACTGGGTTTCTCTGTAGCATTGGAGTCTGTCCTGGAACTCACAGAGATCAGCCTGCCTCTGCCTCCAGAGTCCTGGGATTAAAGGCGTGTGCCACCAACGCCAATGTTGGCTGTCTTCTGGAAATGCTTAAGCCTCTCAGCTTAATGGCTTACTTAAAGACATCTAAGCTTGTCTGCCCTTGTACTAAGAAAAGGTCTAAATATCCCTTATGTAACAATAAAATGTGGCCACCTAATGGCTCCTTAGACCCTGATATTTTACAGGAATTATCTAACTTCTACCAGAGAATGGGCAAATGGAAAGAGTTACCTTATAACCAATCTTTTCTTACCTGATTTCTAAACCCTCCCTACTTGATTCCTTTTCTCCTGTCCATATGCTCCAATACTTTATAATAACCTACTTCCTGAGGAGTGCAGACAAGTTTGGGAGGAGGCTAAGATACATGCAGACAAGGTTCATCAAACTAATGCTGTCCATCCAACAGGGGCCAAGGCGATTCCCAATCAGGACTCATTGGGATTACAATACCCTAGGTGGCTCTCTAGTTAGGGATTGGTTTACAATCTGCCTCCTGGCAGGTCTTCATAAGGCTGTCCTCAAACCAGTAAATTACGAAAAGCTGAAAAAATGTAATTCAAGATAATACAAAAAAATCCGTCTCACTTTTTAGAACTGCTCACAAAGGCTCTCTTATAATATACTAGTCTGGATCCTGAGATTCCAGAGGGCACAAAGCTCCTTATGACTCACCTTGTCTCACAGAGCTTCCCCAACATCAGGGCTAAACTTAAGCATCTGGAGAGAGGGCCACAGAAGTCTTAGTGGTAGCATTTAAGGTGTACCACGGGAGAGATGAGAAAGCCTGTAGACATGACTGCTAAGTGCTGACACAAGCTATCTAACCAGCTGCCTAAAGGCCTCCGGGTCCCTGTATTAAGTGTGGTAGAGAAGGCCACTGGGCTCTTGCCTGCCCGGCCCCATGCGGGCCACCATCTGGGCCTTGTCCAAAGTGCCACCATGAGGGACACAGATCAGCTGACTGCCCGTGTGCACCTTGTGGCATGGGGACACCAAACAAAGACCACCCTCCAGCCCATCTCCTAGATTTGGCCATTTGCAAAGATTGAAGGTGCCCTGTTCCCTGCCCAACCACAGCCATCTCTCACAGGGAACCTAGGGTAGCCATTACAGTATCAGAGTGATCCATTTCCTTCCTTTTGGCACTGGAGCCACTTACTCAATCTTAAGCGAGTTTTGGGGTCCCACCTCTCCTTGTCTCCCTATGTCAAATTGGGGGGATAGCCTTACCTACCTAACCAGACCCTACCATTTAGTTGTATTTTCAGGGGTATCCCTTTCACCCACACATTTTTAGTTGTACTAACCTGCCCTGTGCCCCTAATGGGAAGAGATTTTCTAGCTAAGGTAGGACCTTTTATTTTGTTTGCTCCCCCCATTTGACTTACCCCAGATTTGTCAGAAGCTCCTCTTCTCCTCCTCCTAGCCACCCATCCTACTAGCTCTAACATTTCACTTCCCTTGGCAGCCTCTCAGGTGGACCCCAAAGTCTGGGACACCTAGACCCCTTCTGTATTATCCAGTTGCAGGACCCTGCCAGGTACATTACCCAAGCTCAGTACCCTCTCTCACTCCAGATCCTTAGGGGACTTAATCCTGGCATTTCTGACCTTCTCAGAAAAACAATATGTTCCAGCCCCACCTCTCTCTTGCTAACACTAACCAATAAAATTCTGAAAGCAGAGTACTAAACATTATAATATCATGACTATCAGCTCAAGATTTTAAATTTCCTATGGCTGCTTCTTGATATGTTTAATTTTTTTTCCAAGATCCAGAGCCAGCTTGAATCCACTTGGACAAGTCAGGTCCACTTCAGATAAGTATAATTCAAATTTTCCTGGTCCTGGGACCCCCCCTCCCTCACCTTGGGTCCCCATAGGACCACAACCAATGTAAAAAAAAAATTCTAAACTCCCTCTTCTGCCTTGCCAGCACCTTGTCAGACCCAAAAGTCACAGAACTTGAAGCAGTAGAAGGCAATGGACTTTTACCAAAGCAGTGGAGGACAATCCACTACCTCAGGACATCTGGCTACCCTAAAATCCCTCTTCCCTACCCCCAAAAGTTAACTGACACCAACCCAGGCAGCTGAAAGCAGTTTTGGGAGACACGGCACCCCCATTCCCATTTACCCACATTTTTTATAAAAACAATGGAAGAGTCTGGAATGCTAGAATCCCTAGCCACTCCCCCAGCTACATGACCATGCTCACCTGACCTGGCAAGATGCTTAGTAATCCCAGGGCCTTATACAATCCATAACCCATGCACTACATGATCATGTAATTTGCAAGAACATGTAATTTGTATATATGCATGGCATAGCTACTTAAGCCCATTTGCTCATATACAGGTGGGGGCACCTATAAAAGCAGGTTCAACTTATTCCTCCCCTCTTCATGCATGGTCATTCCATAGGCCTATGCACATCTTTCTTATTCCCTTCCCGTAATAAACTTTTTTTTTGTTTTGTTTTTTGAGACAGGGTTTCTCTGTAAAGCTTTGCACCTTTCCTGGAACTCACTTGGTAGCCCAGGCTGGCCTTGAACTCATAGAGATCCACCTGGCTCTGCTTCCGGAGTGCTGGGATTAAAGGCGTGTGCCACCACCACCACCACCACTACTACTACTACTACTGCTACTACTACTACTACTACTACTGCTACTGCTACTACTACTACTACTACTGCTACTGCTACTACTACTACTGCTACTGCTACTACTACTACTGCTACTGCTACTACTACTGCTACTACTGCTACTGCTACTGCTGCTACTACTACTACTACTACTACTACTACTACTACTGCTGCTACTACTACTACTACTACTACTACTACTGCTACTACTGCTACTGCTACTGCTACTACTGCTACTGCTACTACTGCTGCTACTACTACTACTACTACTACTACTGCTACTACTTCTGCTACCACCACCAACACCAGGCTTTTGTGTTGATTTTCAATTCTAGTGGGTTTTGTCATACCCTCGTGGCTTTTCTCACATAATAAACAGTGCAGCTTAATATTGTGCCTCCTAATAAATAACACTGAGATTCTGAGGTGGATGTTACTCATGATTTGCTGTATGAGGGCATGGGGGTTCATGTCTCTAATCTCAGCATTCCCAGAGTATAAGACTTGGGAGCCAACCTGTTCTACATCAATAATTCTATGCCTGAAAAAACTACCTAGTGAGATCATATCACAACTTAATAATAATAATGGTGATGGTGATATAATTATAATACTACTAGTAATAATAATAAACTCTGTTATTTAAATTAATGTTAAAGACAAACTTTCAACATCATTTATAAGACTAATAATGTGGTTACTGTGATTAAAATAAATTCACAAACCAGGCCTTATGTCTTAGTCTATGGCTTTGATCACAGTAGTCTAAAGGCAAAGGCTGATTCAACTCTGAGAGTCTGAAGTTAACTTGGTCCATACAGCATCTTCTATGACAAGTTGTCAAAAAGAAAAAAAGAATTAAAGAAACAAAGAAAAATGCATGAACCAAATTACCACTTTAATTCCTGCTATAATATTTCAGATGCCAAAGCTTTGGAGAATGAACTGGTCTTTCAGAGCTTTTCATCATCTTTAAGAAAGTAATTGTGATAGGATGGAGAAAGGGTTCAGCAGGGAAAGGTGTTAGATACTTTTCCAGAAGACTGGCATCCAATTCACTGTATGCTCAAGGCAGTTGACAACAGACCGACTGGATGACTCCAGTTATCCAGTTGCCCATGGGATCCAACAGCTTCTTTTGGCCTCTGAGGTACCATAAGCTCATGGTGCACAGACCCACCTGTGTAACAGCACCCAGCCATTACCAGGCTCCCATACCTAAGCACAACTGTCTCCATGATGGAAGTACCATTCAGGGTGCAAAACCCAGCACTTATGTAAAAAACAGCAACCCCTGTCACAACTGAAATAAAGGCTTAATCCACCAAAGTCCACAGTTCTGGGAATACATCTAAATGTTCAAACCTTGCTTGAAGTACAGTAACATTTTGGCTTCTGTGGTGTGACTTCTGGCTACCTGTTCTTGTTAACTGAAGTTTGTCAACCAGAATATGGTTTTTGTGCTTAAAAGCTCATCCTGAGAAAGGCTGGTTGCTGCACTGGAATCCTGAACACCTCTTGTGGTTCTGCCAGCAAATTTTCTATTGGTTTAAAAACAGTTCAAGCTCTCTCTCTCTCTCTCTCTCTCTCTCTCTCTCTCTCTCTCTCTCTCTCTCTGCCTGTGCGTTTGCATTTGTGTGTGTTTCTATGTCTTTCTATGTGTTTCTGTCAATTTTGTTTTCCTCTAAGGATCAGTGGCTTTTTCTGGTATAAGAACACTCCTGCCGATTAAGATTTGTACCTCTTTCTGTTGGGGACCTGGATCCTTTTGGCTGTGCCAAGTCCCCCAGACAATTACCTACCTGAAAGTTCTACCTACCCCATTCCTGGAATGAGAGGCTATATGAACAGAGCCTGTAACTTGAGCCCCAAATGTTTCTCAGTTTCCACATGGGAAGCTGCTCTCAATTTCAAGGAGCATGTTCATGGGAGCTCTGAGCTGGCTAGGTAAAGCATTTGTTTTGCAAATGAGGGGTCTTGCAGGAATTGCCTACCTTCATTTCAAATGACACATTTGAGGGAAGCGGTACCTGCCATTCTGACCCTAAACCCACATAGAGAAAAGTCAAGGGCTACTTGTTACCTACCTGCAAAAGGTTCCTAACTGAGGAACCAAAAAATCGGAGGTCAAAACCAGTTGATTGCCAGGCTGTGATGGCACATGCCTTTAATCCCAGCACTTGTGAAACAGAGCCAGGTGGATACCTGTGAGTTCAAGGCCAGCCTGGTCTACAGAGCAAGATCCAGAATGGGCACCAAAACTACACAGAGAAACCCTGTCTTGAAAAAAAAACAAACAACAACAAAAAAAACCCAAACAAACAAACAAAAAACAGTTGACAGATTTATCCTGTATTGAGGGTTGAGCAGCATTGGATCCAGACTTTCAGGAGAGCTAGGCTGGAAATTGCTGAGGGGATTGAATCACTGAAGCTATTTTGCTGTCCTCTAGGCTTAGTGAGTCCCTTCAAACATGATAAACTGGAGAAAGATGAGAGATGTGGGGAGCATTTCACAAATCCCATTTCAAAGAGGAACAGTCTAAAAACCCATACTTCAGGAACTGTTGAATATGTTCTTCTCAAAACTAGAATACTCTCTCACTTTTTGTTGTTGTTGTTTTTGTTTGTTTGTTTTTTGGAGCTGAGTATCAAACCCAGGTCCTTGTGCTTGCTAGGCAAGCACTGTACCACTGAGCTAAATCCCCAACCTGTTCTCTCACTTTTTTTGGTTATTATTATATTTTTGTTTTAATTTTACACATCAGCCATGGGTTCCCCTGTCCTCCCCCCTCCCGTGCCCACCCCTACATTCCCCCCAGCCCCTCCTCTCCATTCCCATGTCCTCCAGGGAAAAGATTCCCCTGGGGATTCATTTAAACCTGGTGGATTCAGTATAGTCAGGTCCAGTCCCCTCCTTACAGGCTGAGCAAATTGTCCCTGTGTAAGCCCAATGTTCCAAACAGCCAGCTCATGCACTAAGGACAGGTCCTGGTCCCACAGCCTGGGTGCCTCCCAAACAGTTCAAGCTATTCAATTGTCTCACTTATCCAGAGGGCCTGATCCAGGTAGGTGATCCACAGCCTTTGGTTCACAATTCATGTGCTTCCATTCATTTGGATATTTGTCCCTGTGCTTTTTCCAGTCTTGGTCTCAACAATTCACACTCTTGCATTCCCTCCTCTTTCTTGACAGTTTGATATGTGGAGCTCCACCTGGAGCCTGGCCAAGGATCTCTGCATCCACTTCCATCAGTTATTGGATGAGAGTTCCAGCTCGACTGGTAGGGTGTTTGGCCATCTGATCACCAGACTAGGCCAAATCAGGCTCTCAATCGACCATTGCCAGCAGTCCACAGAGGATGCATCACTGTGGATTTCTGGGGACCCCTCCAGCACTCTGCCCATTCCTGTTCTCATGTGGTCTTCATTTATCATGGTCTGTTATTCCCCGTTCTCCCTCTCTGCTTTTGATCCAGCTGGGATCTCCTGCTCCTCCAAGCCTCCCTTCCCTGAAACCTTGCCTCTCATCACTCCCACCATTGTCCAGGCTGTCCATGCAGATCTCATTCCATTTCTCTGTCATTGGTGATCCCTGTGTCCTTTCTAGGGTTCTATCTTCTAGGTAGCCTCCCTGGAGTTGTACAGCAGTCCAGTAATCCTTGTTTTACGTCTAGTATCCTCCTATGAGTGAGTACATACCATGTTTGTCCTTCTGAGTCTGTGTTACCTCACTCAGGATGATTTTTTCTAGATCCATCCATTTACCTGCAAACCTCATGATGTCATTGTTTTTCTCTGCTGAGTAGTACTCCATTGTGTATATGTACCATATATTCTTTATCCATTCTTCAGTTGAAGGGCATGTAAGTTGTTTCCAGGTTCTGGCTATTACAAACAGAGGAAGTTCAAATGGCTGAAAGACATTTAAGGAATTGCTCAACATCCCTATTTATCCAGGAAATGCAAATCAAAACGACTCTGAGATACCACCTTACATCTGACAGAATGGCTAAGATCAAAAACACAGAAGACAGCTTATGCTGGAGAGGATGTGGAACAAGGGGAACTCTCCTGCACTGCTGGTGGGAATGCAAGCTTGTACAGCCACTTTGGAAATCAATATGGTGCTTTCTTAGAAAATTGGGAATCCATCTCCCCCAAGACCCAGCTGTAGCACTCTTGGGCATATACCCAAGGAATGGTCAGTCACACCCGAAGGGCTTTTGTTCAGCTATGTTCGTATCAGCATTGTTTGTAACAGTCATTCTCTCACTTTTAAGGCCATGCAGAATAAGTATGGAAGTCCAAAGTCTGAAGAGGACAGAACTGACAAGTTAAAAGTGTAAAATACAAGGTATTGAGAAGCTGAATCTAAACAGTCCACATGACTGAATTGAGAAGCATTTGATCTGCATATAGCACAATAAAGAAAATACACTTGTGCTGGTTACTCTTGATTCTCAACTTAATTAGACACAGAATAACAAAATCTGAACAAGGAAGGCAAACATACGAGAAAGTTTTTTCTTAAATTGAAGGGTTCAGGACGAGGTCTCTTTGGTCCAGTGCTTAAGCAACAGATCAATCAATTAGGAAAGGGTTGGGGAGAGGTCTCTTTGGTCCGATGCTTTGAAGAAGTGATCAATAAACATACTCCAGTAAGTTTAATCTAAAAGTACACTTTGTGGTTTTTCAGGGAATGATTGTTTTTGCAATTCAATGGGTGCAGTTATGCCAGATCATCCAAGCAAGAAAAGTCAAGGCACAGCTATCCAACTTTTGGTTCCCAACAGAAAAAATGATCAAATATAAAGGTGAGGCCGGCTCAAAATATCCTGTGTATTGTGGGGCCATGGCTGACTCAATTTTTTGTGGTGCCTTTTCTGCATCTATAGTAAGATATCTGGGGGACCGAGGATCGGAATCCCCTTTGAGAATATCTTTGAGGGGAAGTACCTGTCCCTTGGTCATTTTTAAATAAGGTCATAGCCAATTGATATCCCCCAGAAGTTTCTGGAAGTCATTAAGACAACGGAGCTTGTCTCTCTTGATCTGAATTTTTTGGGTATAAAGAAGGTCTGGATATAACTCAAATCCTAAAAACAAGAAGGGGTATTGGGTCTGTACCTTTCCTGGGGCTATATAGAATCCTCGGCCTTGAAGTAAAGCAATTATCTTTTGGGCTATATATTGTGATTTTTCTTCAGACTCCCCTGCTATCAATAGATCATCCATATAGTGTATAATATAAGCATCAGGGTACTGGATCCTCACCGGGTCAATGGATGGAGCTACATATTTTTGACACAATGTGGGTGAATTGGCCATACCTTGGGGCAATACTTTCCATTGAAATTGGGTGTTAGGTCCAACATGATTCATAACAGGTATAGAGAAGGCAAATTGTTTGCAATCCAGTGGATGCAGGGGGATAGAGAAAAAGCAATCTTTAATATCTATAACAATCTTAAAATATTTTTCAGGGATGGCCACAGGAGATGGCAATCCAGGCTGTAACACCCCCATGGGGACCATAGTCTTATTTACTTCCCTAAGATCCTGTAATAACCTCCATTTTCCAGTTTTTTTTCTTTATTACAAAGATGGGAGTGTTCCATGGAGATGTGGAAGGCTCAAGGTGCCCTTGCTCTAATTGTTCCTGCACCAACTGGAGGGCAGCTTGAACTTTTTCCTGAGGCATGGACCACTGGTCTATCCAAACCAGGTCGTCAGACTTCCAAGTTATTTTATTGGCTTGGTGTGCAGGAGGAGCAGTGGTCCTTAGGAAAAAAGGTCTGTCCCTAATCCCCCATTGTCCAGCTTGGGGATGGGCATGATGGGCTGAGTTTGCCCCTGTTCAAACTTTCCTAACCCTCTGCCAGGCAGAAATCCTGTCTTTACCATCATTCGGTGACTTTATCATTGGGACTCATCATGATGATCCCCATCTGTGTCATTATATCTCTTCCCCACAGGTTTATTGGCAAACCTTCAACCACAAAGGTCCTTACTGTTCCAGTATTTCCCCCGGGATCCTCCCATTTTAGGAATCTAGAGCTTCGTAGTGTATTTTGGATTTGGCCTATCCCCTTTAAATGTGTGGCAGTGGGCTCCAGTGGCCATGAGTCAGGCCAATATTTTTTGGCTATGACAGTGGCATCAGTGCCAGGCCGCCATCGCCACATGGGCCATCTGTGCCAGAAGCCCCACTGGGAGTTTCTGTTGTTTTTCCTCTGTGGCATATTTGCCCCTCCCTGTAATCTTATCAGAAGACCATGAAGCCATCTGGGGACTTTGCTTATTTATGACTGCCTGTGTTTCAGCCCTGTCTATAAATTCAGCCTTCCAGGTCAAAAATTGACTCCGTGTTAAAACTAACTGAACCACCTTATTCCATTCATGAGGCAACAGATTACCCCCCTTCCCCAGCCTTTCAAGAATTGAAATTGTGAAGGGCGCATTAATACCATAATTTTTGACTGCTGAGTGTAAATCCTTTAGATGTTTTATTTTTAGTTTTTTTATATATAACTTGGTCAGTGTCATGATTCTCCACTGGGTCCTGCTCCTCTCCTTCCGAGGCCAAAGACCCCTGTTCCACAACCTCAGTATCTCTGCCAGCACCCTGAGTGGTGTCTGCCTGTTCCCCCACATCCTGGGATTGAGCGCCAGAGCAGGTCATTAGTGGGAAAGAGAGGGACACTGCAGTCAGTGCCCTTTTAGTCTTGCCTCCTTGGTCTCTAAGAGACCCTGCATTCCAGGTATAGCGGGGCCCATTTGTCTTGTCATTGTCTCCCTACAAATGGGAGTGCTCAGGGCATTGGGAGTGGGAGTGACATAGGGAGGTGGAAAGTGCCAGTGAAGGCTCCTCTCACCTATTTGGCAGCTATCAAAAAAGGCTTGGGACTGAGAAAAGGGAGGGGGATCATATCTCTCTCTTTTGTAATGTGCTGCTGCTTCTTCCAGGCTGATTTCTGAAGAAGGGTCAAGCCACTAATCGCCTGCTGCATTTTTATGAATGACAGGGTAGTTTTTTTTATAGGATTTGACCAGGGCAGGAGGCTTTAACAAAGGAGGGATTAATTCAGTGGCAGGGATAGGCTCATCAATAAGGGAGGGGCACACCAGGCCAGGCAGCTGCAGGGCTGCCTGTGATCAATGTTCCCATTAGTCTCAGTCAGAGGCAAAGCGGCCACTGCCGGTTTACTTTCACTTTTAGGGGGAGCAGCCTTTTGAGTCTCTGCCAGGGGTAAAGTGGCTGTCTCCATTTTATGTTCATTCTTTGGCAGAGCAGCTGCTGTGGCTCCGGACTCATTATCGGGCGTCGGGCAGGAGGAGTCTGAGAGAAAATCCTCCGCAAGGGCTAATAAATGTGAAACACACCCGTCTCCCTCTGCCTCTTTTAAAATATCTCTGATCACACCATAAAAAAGAAAGGATCAGGAACATTTTCCCCCTGTTTAAGTAATTTGTTGATGTCTTTTCCAACCTTATTCCAAGTTAGTGGGTGAATCCCTGGGCCATTAACTACCAGCCAAGGGCACTTCTCCTCCACAAAACAGAAGAATATTATCAGATCCTTGTTCTTAACTCTTAGTCCTCTCTCCCTGAGATTGTCCTTCATTTCCTTAATAAAAGAACCTCTTTTGATAGACCTTTGCCCATGGTTATGTGAGGACTGTGCTTACCTCAAGACTCTCCCATTTTGCACGAGTGATGCAGTCCAGGCGTCTCTACCTTGCGTGGTCCGGAACTCCGTCACTATCTGTGGACCGGTGGATCACCGTGCCTTGGGCCCCACGTTGGGCACCCCTTGACCCATCCATCCTGTAGGCCAGGTTATTAGGTTGGACCTGAGGAGGCACCACCTGAAGGATCAATGGGGGCGAGAGAGGAAGAAGACTAGGTGCATAAAGAAAGACAGAGTCAGTCTGAGTCATGTCAAGGTCTCATTTATTGCAAAGGGAAGCAAGCTTATATACTGGTGGATATGAGGGGAAGGGAGGGAGATGAAAAAAATTGTTAGAAAAGGGTTCAGGACAAGGTCTCTTTGGTCCAGTGCTTGAGCAACCGATCAATCAGTTGGAAAAGGGTTAGGGAGGGGTCTCTTTGGTCCAATGCTTGAACAACTGATCAATCAAACATACTCCAGGAAGCTAATCTAAAAGTACATTATGTGGTTTGTAGTAGGAATCTTAAAAGTTCTTATTAATGAAATCAAACCTGAGGCAGATTATTGGGGTGAATGCTGGAAGATCAGAGAAGCAGAACAAGCCACAGTTTTCTCATCCCACCAGTTCCTCAGCTGGTCTTGTTTCCTCAGACTGCAAGCTTCTGAATCCTCATCCCAATGGCTCTCAGCTGAACTGTGCTCGAAAGCCTGAATGCTTAACCAGCCGAATGCTTTACTCACTACATGCTTTTTTCTCCTTAGTTCCTGGTCCTCATGCCTTATATACCTTTCTCTTTCTGCCCCCACTCCCTGGGGTTAAAGGTTATATTTCTGGGATTAAAGGCTTGGGTCACCATGCTTAGCTGTTTCTAAAGTGGCCTTGAACTCAGAGATCCAGCTAGCTCTGCCTCCCAAGTGCTGGGATTAAAGGTGTGTATCACCACCGCCCAACTTCTGTTATGGCTTACTCTTCCCCTTTTCTAGCCACCATTTCTGGCTCTGTTCTAGTGGCTGTCTGTTCTCTGACCCCAGATATGTTTATTTCGGGGAACACACAATATTTCAGGGAACACAATACCCACCACAGTGGTTTTTCAGGGAATGATTGTTTTGCAAATCAATTGGTGTGGTTATGCCAGATCATCCAAGCAAGAAAAGTCAAGGCACAGCTATCCAATTTTTGGTTCCCAACAAAGTGGGGGTTTTTATAACTCCAAAAATGTAAGGCTATTGATCCCCTGAGATTTTTTTGAGAGTCTTGCAGATGAATTTTGGTGATGTAGGTACTTGGCTGAAGTGTTTTCACCAGGAGCCAATGACAAAGAGAAAATAAGTGTCTGAGAGAATGCCTGAAATGATCAGTGAGCAAAGCGAAGATTGCTGGTATTCCAAATATTCTCTATTGCCAGGGAAGGCATGGACTTGCTGCAAGGTGAGGGCAAGCAGGCAAATAGCAAGAGCTCTCTGCTTCCACATCCTTTTAGAGGCTTCCAGCAGAGGGTGTGGCCCAATTTAGGGTGTGTCTTCCAACCTGAAGATCTGGATTAAAGGAGTGTGTGTGTGTCTTCAGGCCCTGTGATTCTGATTGGATGTTTGTTTGTTTGTTTGTTTTAATTCCAAAGTCTGTCCTTGAAATGGATGTACCTACATCAAATGAAGCAAAAACACTTCTCACTGTTTTGACCTCCATTTTAGAGTTTTAGTTAATGCCATGTCTTGTTAAGTTGGGAAACAACAAATCCACCTCAAGTTCATTTTGCTTATTGCAATTCATCTTAAATAATATATGGATGGTGTCCAGTCCTACACAGCTGTTATTTCCTCTTCTCAGGGTTTCACACTAAATCCTCCCATTAACATGACCAGGAAAGAGGTGGTTCCTTACCCTATCAGGGCTCTCAATGTTCACAAAACAGAGATCTGGATGGAAGAATTTATGTATTGTGGTCGAGAAGCAGAACCAGGCAGCAACTCTGAAAGAGGCAGTCTTTTTTTATCCAGACTCACATTTCCTGGGATGGCTCCACAAACTTTCATTGGTGATCTTGCCCCTCCCCCTCCGATTATCCTCCTTGTAAAAACTGTTCTTGATCCACTAAGGGTGTGTTATGAGAAGATCCTGAGTTCTTGACTCCATCATGGTGACTGCCATGATTCAGCTTCTCAATACCTCATAATTTTCATTCTCCACCTGTGAGTTCTGTCTTCATTAAACTTTGATCTCCCATGATTACTCTGTTGGCCCTAAGTGAGACAGTATTTTGGTTTTCAAATGGTGCAGTGTAGTTAGAGTTTTCCTGCCTGGACCACAGTCAGGACATATCTCTCTCACCCACCAGGCCCATAGATGCTCAGAACCAACCAAGTAAACACACAGAAACTTACATTGTTTAAAAACTGTATGGCTGTGGCAGGCTTCTTGTTATCTACTACTTCTTCTATCTTCAATTAACCCATTTCTATTAATCTATACTTTGCCACCTGGCTCGTGGATTATCATTACCTTATATCCTCCTTGTCATGGCAGCGGCTGGCAGTATCTCTCCCCCTAGCCTTTACTTCCAAGAATTCTCTTCTCTCTTGTCCTGCCTATGCTTCCTGCCTGGCAACTGGCCAAACAGCATTTTATTTATACAGAGTGATATCCACAGCCGTGCAGAATATATTCAACAGTTACTGAACAAGGGGTTTTGAAACATTTCTTAGAATGTGATCTGTAAAATGCTGCCCACAACCATCATCTCTCTCTAGTTCATCATGCCTAGAGCGACTCACTAAGCCTAGTGGACAGGAAAATAACTACAGTGATTCAATCAACTCAGCAATTCCCAGCCTAGCTCTCCTGGAAGTCTGGCTCTAATGCTGCTCATCCATCAGTCCAGGATAAATCAATCAATTGGTTTTCATCTCAGAATTTTAAGTTCCTCATTTAGGAACCTTTGGAAGGTGGCTAACTGGTGGCCTTTGTGACTTTTCTGTATTCGTTAAGGACCAGGTTGGCAGGTACCCTTTCCCTCAAATATGTCATTTGTAATGAAGGTAGACAATTCTTGCAAGACTCCTCATTTGTAAGTAAACCTGTAAGTTCTGAGCTTCAGTGAACATGCTCCTGCAGTGGGGGTGCAATTTTCTCAATGGGGAACTGACTCCTGTCTTGGGCTCAAGTATAAGATCTTTTCATATAGTTTCTCACTCCACTAATGGAACTAATGCAGCATTTATTTCAGGTATCATGGCTCAGGTCTCTTTGAGCCTATCTCACCAGAACAAGTAGCCTGAAATTCTGGTTCCCAGATGCACATTGGCAGATGAGCTAGGAGAGCTGTGGGAGAATTCCTGATTCACAGACTGCTGCCTAATGTTAGTTGGCCAGGGATTCCAGGATCACAAGGCCATCTTAGCAGCTCGCTCTCCAGTTTTCAGAGCCATGTTTCAACATGACATAGAGGAGAGCAGAAAGAATGGTGTTGAGATCCCTGACCTGGAGCCACAAGTCTTCAAGGTAATGGTGGACTTCCTTTAAACAGGGACAGATCCAGACCTTGACAGCATGGTAGTTGCTGTGCTGGCAGCTGCTGACAAGTATGGCCTGGAGCAATTGAATGTCATATGTGAGGATGCCCTCTTCAGGGACCTCTCTGTGGAGAATGCTGCCCACACTCTCTTCCTGGCTGGCCTCCACAGATCAGGGCAGCTGAAAACCCAGACACTGGATTTTATTACAGCTCATGTTTCTGAGGTCTCTGAGACCTCAGACTGGAAGACAATGGTTGGCTTATATCCCCACTTAGTGGTTGAAGTTTTTGGTTTCATAGCTGCTCACTGCCCCTTGCTGGAGCACCCTATTAAATGCTTGAAGTAGTCCTAGGACTTGGCAGATCATGTTCTATACTTGTCTCCCAGAAGCAGAAGACATGGTGTTATCAATGATACCTGAGACGACTATGGGATTTGTGGAAATATTCCAGTGAAACTAGGGAATAACAGTATGGTGGTTGAGGCTTAATACAGATATAAATGAGTCCATGTCAGGTTGAGGGACGGGGAGCCTTGGACTCTGGTACAATCTACACAGCCTCCTCTCTGTTGTTATACTGGTTTGATTTATTTTTTGTCTAAGGAGTTAGAATCTGAAATCCATTTGAACTGCTGGCACCAAGCACATGACAACAGGGTTTCTTTGGAGAAACCTATCTGCATTGGACTGAGCAGAAGATATGGTCAAGGACTCAGAAAGGATAAAACAAACATGAATGTTTGATTACAAGAAAAACAAAGAGAATGAAGAAAGTTTTTCTCCAAACTCTGTGATTGGGACAGGAGAGCTGACTGAGTTGACAAGGGCAGTTGTTGCTTTTGCAGAGGACCTTTTGTGAAGTCCCCCTTTTTCTGCATGAGCACACCCATCAAAAATAAATAAAATACAGAAATGAAATATCAAATGAATAAAAAGTGTAAAATCAGCTAATGGATTCCAGTGGTGTTTCTGTTTGAAGATAGCCATTTTAGTCTATCCAGCTGTGCTCAGCTCTAGAAGTTGGTGCAGTGTCTTCACTGCCACACACACACACACACACACACACACACACACACACACACACACAATCAATAATACCAATAAGACAATAATAATAAATTCTGTTACACTCAGCAATTGGTACCTAGGTCAATGGAAATCAGTTGGGATTTCTCCAACAGCTGTTGGGAATAGTTCCAGAGATACATAGCCAAACATTGAGCACAACTCAGTGAAGAGGGGAAGGCAGTGTTGTAGGAGGTATCAAAGACACTGGGGGTACAGAAATCACAGAGTCAACTAAACATGTTTCATAGGGGCTCACAGACAATGAAGAGGCAATCACAAAGCCTGCCTGGGTCTGAGCTAAGTCCTCTGTTTACATACTGTGCTTGTTTATCTCAGGGGCTTTGTGGGAGCCCAACTGAAGGAGCATGGGGAGTATCTGAACTGTTTATAGGATATTGGAAATGTTTCTTCCTTCTGATTTGGCTCCTTAAGCCTTGATATGAGGGTTTGTGCTAACTATTATTTCATTTTTTATCTTGTGTTCATTTGATATCCCCAGAAGACCTTTGCTTTTCTGAACCAAAACAGAGGAGTAGTATCTATCTATCTATCTATCTATCTATCTATCTATCTATCTATCTATCTCTATCTACATATATCTATATCTATATTCTGTGTATGGATTAGAGTTATGGTAGACTACATTCAGGTGGGACTGTATGAAAGAAGAAAAAATAAAAACAAAAAGAGGAAAAAATTAGAAAGACATTTGAGGTAGTAGTATTTGGACACATCTGCAAAGGAGCAGAGAATGTCTAGATTTTTGTCCCCTGTAAATGCCCATGAAAGTTGCCTTCATTAGAGGAGGAGTTCAATAATCAAGTAGATAGGATGACCCACTAAGTGCATTCAGATTCTTTAACAAGCTATCCCAATTATTCACCAATGGGCCCATGATCAAAGTAGCTGTGGTAGCAGAGATGGGGGTTATGCATGGGATGAAAACATGGATATCCACTCACCAAGAGTGACCTGGTTAAAGCTGCTGCTGAATGCCAGATCTGCCAATAACAGAGACCAAAACAGAGTGCCAGACATGTCATCATTCTCCAGGCTGACCAGCCTACAAAGTCATGAAAGGATGATTACATTGGACCACTTCCTCTGTGGAATGGACAACAGTTTGTCCTTCATGGAATAGATACTTATTCTAGTAATATATTTGCATTTCCTGCCTATAATATTTTTACCAAAACTACCACACGGGGACTAACAGAATGCATTGGCAACTCTCATGGTATTCCACATAGTATAGCTTCTGACCAAGATACTAAATTCTCAGACAGAGAGGTAAAACTCAGGCCCACAATCATGGATTCCACTGGATGTACTAGGTACACCAACCTCCTGAAGCAGCTGTTATGAACTTTCAAGACATAGTTATAGAGCCGATGGAAATAGCAGTGTTGGTGATATTATTAAGGCCACCCCATGTAGTTAAAATAGAGGTTTATTTTGTGGTAAGTTACAAGTGAAGGGATTGGTTACAGGGTCTGGGAATGGTATAGAGCAGTCTGGAGGTGTTCTCTGGAGAACTCAGCTCAGTCTACCTCCAGCTTCTAGGGTGCAGAAATCACGAGAGTCAGCCCATTTGGATCTCGGGTCTTCAGGGTTCTCTCTTGGCCTGCCTTGTAGGCATGACAGTTACCAAAGCCTCCATAGGTGTTGGAACTTCCAGATCAAAGCTGGAATGGTTACCCACTACATTGCAGCAACCCCAGAGTGGTGGTTTAGGATACCTTAGGAGGCAGGTTTCTCCATAGCCCAGATCCATGGGTCCATGCACCAGGTGGTATAAAAGGAAATAGTACCACTCACTATGACCCCTAGTGACCTCTTGGGAAAAAATTCTTCCATGACCTTAAGTTCTTCTGGCCTGGAAGTTTTGATTCCAGTGTGATTAGTTGTGTGGGGCAGTGCTCCTGTTTGCAGCCACAACAAACATTCCATTGAACTGAAGCTCCAATTTCTCCCAGCCACTTTTGAGATTCTGGTGTCCTTAATTCAACAGGTCTAGAAGGAAATAACAGTGTTAGGAGGGGTGATTGATCAAAATAAACATTGGGCAGTTGGACTGCTCCTCCACAATGGAGGTAAGAAAGATTATGTCTGTCAAGCAAGAAATTCATTATAGCTCCCCGTTGTAAACATTTTCCAATGATTAAAGAGAATGAGAGACTTCAACAGCCTAATCCAGGAAGATGGCAAGTGGTACAGACAAACGAGGAATGAAGAAATATATCAAAACTCCATAAAAGGGGCCAAGATGGGTAGTGATGTTCTCACTGAAGTACAGACCCAAATATTTTCAGTCCAATTTAGTAAACTCTATTTTCTGCCATAATAGCTTTTCACCCTAATCCCAGGTTTGAGAAGATAGCAAGGAAGATAGAAGATGTGGGTATTTTATAATCCAGAAAATGCAAAACTAAGGGGTTTCCAATGGTTCATATGGTTCTAGAGGAATTTTGGTGATATAGGAACTTGACTGTACATTCTCACCAGAAGCCAATGACAAACAGAAATACTGTTTGAGAATCAGTATGACTGGTCAATGGAGAAAACAATGATTACTTGTTGGTTTATTTATTGTTGCTTAGCTGTCCAAAGTATCAAGATTGGGCAAAGACCCTGAATGCAGAGGTGCCATTGACCCAGATATAGCCTTCAACAGCAATAAGGCTCTGAGGTCATAATACTCCTTTATTATTTTTATTATAGCTTTGAAGTACAATTTGGAATAAGGAATGGTAATACCTACAGCAGTTCATTTATTGTTTAGTAATTTGTTAGCTATCCTATACTTTCAGTATTTATATATGAAGCTGTAAATGGTCTTTAAATTGTTTTTCCAATTTTATTTATTATATTTGTGTTTCAATTTTACATATCAGCCATGGGTTCCCCTATCTTCTCCCCTCCCAATCCCTCCCCTATCTTAAATTTGTGGAAATTTTGAAGGAGACTACTTTGAATCCATACCTTGCTTTTTGTAGAATGGCCATTTTTAGATGTTGATCTTATTGATTCATGAGCACGGGAGATCATTTTCTGATATCTTCTTCAATTTCTTCCTCAAAAACTTGAAGTTTTATGATGTCTTTCACTTGCTAGGTTAGAGTTAACCCAAAGATGTTTTATGCTATTGGATGCTACTTTGAAAAGTGGTTTTCTCTGATTTCTTTCCATGTCTGTCTCTCATTTGTACATTGGTCAACTACTATTTTTTTATTATTATACTATTACTGAAAATAGACCTGTCCTTCAATGCATACTAACCAAAATTTTCACTACCTTAGATTTTTTCAAGCTTATTTTCTGAAAATTTTTATTAGCTATAGGAATTTCTTTGTTGAATTTTTTTACCTAACTTATGTGTATTATATTATCTTCTACAAGGAAATATTCTTTCTTTCTTTTATTGTCAGTTGCCTTATGATTTAATTGAGAATTCAATTTTTTATTTCATAATTTAATCTTATTTTACTTATCAGTCATAGATTCCCCTGTCCTCCCTCCTAACATCCCCTTTTCTGCACTCCCCCCATGCCACATTCCCAACTCCTCCATGGCAAGGACTCCCCTGGGGATTCATCTCAGTCTGGTAGATTCAGGGGAGTCAGATCCAGTCCGCTCCTCCTTTCACCCAGGCTGATCAAAGTACCCCGCATAAGTCCCATGCTCCAAACAGCCAGCTCATTCACCAAAGACAGATCCATATCCCACTGCCTGGAGGGCCTCCCAAACAGCTCAAGCTAATAGACTGTCTCACCTATCCAGAGGGCCTGATCCAGTTGGGGGCTCCTCAGCTATTGGTTCATAGTTCATGTGTTTCCACTAGTTTGGCTATTTGTCCCTGTGCTTTTTCCAATCATGGTCTCAACAATTCTCACTCATACAATCCCTCCTCTTTCTCACCAATTGGATCCTGGAGCTCTGCATCTACTTCTGTCAGTCATTGGATGAGAGTTTTATCACACAGTTAGGGTGTTTGGTCATCCCAACACCAGAGTAGGTAAGTTCAGTCTTTCTCTCGACCATTGCCAGTAGTCTATGGTGGAGGTATCTTTGTAGATTTCTGGGGACCTCTCTAGCACTTTGCTTCTTCCTATTCCCATGGGATCTTCATTTATCATGGTCTCTCTTTCCTTGTTCTTCCTCTCTGTTCTTGATACAGCTGGGATCTCCTGCTCCCCTAAGCTCTCATTAAGAATTCAGTTGTTATATTGACTAGATATGTAGAGAGTCAAACTTTATCTCTTTCCATATTTTAGATGACTTTTTTATGTTTCTCTTATTTATATTGATGTTGACTATGGACTTGTTTTAAACTGTCATTATTGTATTTATGTATGTCACTTGTGTTCTCCCTGAGTTTCCTCATAAATGAGTGTTAGTGAAAAAAGTTCTTCCTCCATATAATGATATGATCATGAGTTAATGTCTTTCTGAGGTTTGGTCTTTAGGGAGTTTATATGGTCAATTACATTTTTATTTTTTCATATTGAACCATTCCTACATATCTAGAATACAGTCTAGTTGATCATGGTAAATAGCTTTTGAATATTCTGAGGCTTAATTTGTAATTATTTCATGAGTATTTTTGCTGCAGTGTTCATAAGGGAATTAGAGTGTGATTTAGTTATCTGTGTCTACCCAGGTGGCATTCAAACAACCACACTGACTGGTACTTCTGGAAGTCACCTTAGGTCAGAGCTGAACATGTCCTTGGATTGTTTCAGACTTTTCAGAGGGAGTTCCAGGAACAGACCCTGTGCAGAAGCAAGGAATCTGTATGCTTCAGCCACCAAGTCAGGATATGAGCCCACCATTGTATTCAGCTTAAGAACTTGGAAACATCAGAAGCATGAGCTGTAATGAAGTCTAGTGCCTGATTTTCAGCTGCTTTGCATTATACTGTTTAGCCAGTATTAGAATGTGGGCATCGTTACCCACTGAGTGGTCCCTGGAGAGGGCATGGTCCCGTGTGAACTTCAAATGCTCCAGATCTTGTTTGCCAGCAGCTGCCAGTATAACATCTGACAAAACTGTCACATGTGACATACTGTAGAGTTCTGTTGCCTTCCCAGTGTAAATGAAACCCATCATTGCCTTGAAGACTTGTGACTCCAGGTCATGGATCTCAACTCGGTTCCTTTTGATCTCTCCACATCATGTTCAAACATGGCTCTGAAAACTAGAGAGTGAGGTGCTAAGATGGCCTTGTGAGCCTGGATTTCCTGGCAAGCTACCACCAGGCAGCAGTTTATGAATGGGGAACTCTGCCAAAGCTATGCTAGGTCATCTGCCATTAAGTACCGGGAACCTGGATTCCTGGATTCTTGCCCTGATCAGAGATGCAGAAGGAGTCCTAAAATATGACCACCTTGCATAGGAGGGTGAGCTTGTCATCTTAAGAGAATCCAAAGCCCATGAGAAGACAAAAATCTCCAAAGATGAACTTTTTGAATCCCCAGTTTCAGTTTGCAGAAGCCTGATAACTCCTGGATTCTTCATAAATTATACTTTCTCTAATTTGGCAAGGAAGATCTACAACTGGAACTTTGCCCACAGTGGGCTCTATGGACACTAGCAACACTAAGTAAGGTGACAGGTAATCTGCCTTTTTTGTCAACCCTATCCAGGTGTACTTTCATACACCATTTGTTTGTAATTAGCTCCTGGTGAGAAAGTGGGATATTTAATGGCTTACCACATTCCCTACAAGCAATAATGGAAGTTTCAGATTGTCCACTAGTTGGAGAAATTCTGGATGCTGATCTGTGTGTAGCTCCAGCTCTTGGATAAGAGGAACCCTCATTTATCTGCTTGTTATGGTTTGAAATCAAAGCTGATCCAAAATGAAGAACTGGTATTTTTTCTGCTTCAACCTGGGGTCACAGTTACAATTATATTCTTAGATTTTTAGTTTCTGAAGGGAAAGTCCGAGAATCCAGTACTTACTCAGTCCAGGAGGTTGGAAAGCTCAACTAGTCTTCAGTATCTGTTGGCATTCCAAAGAAGTATTCTCTAAAGCCTGGGAAGGAATGGACTTGCTGCAAAGTGAGGGCAAGCAGGCAAAGAGCAACAGCAGAGGGTGTGGTTGAATTTAGGGTGTGCCTTCCAGCATCAAGATCTGGATTAAAGGTGTGTGTCTTCAGGTCCTGAGATCTGGATTAAATGTATTGCTCTTCCTACCTCCAACTACATATTGGAAGTGGATCTACTTCTGCTACTTTAGCAGAAAATGTCAGAGATGTGTCCTCCATTTTAGGACTATAGTTCTTTCCAGATGTAGTCAAGTTGGGAACCAAGAATAAACACCATAAGTGAATTTTGCTTTGTGCTATGTGAAGTCCTAAATGCTTCTCAATTCAATCATGTTGACTGATTTGATTTAGCCTCTCATTACCTTATATTTAACGTTTTAAAATGTGAGTTTTGTCCTCTTCAAACTTTGAACATCCATGCTTATTGTAGAGAAAGTATTCTAGTTTCCCGCAGAAGATATTAAGCTGTTATGAGGAAGGCAGGATGGTTCCTGTTCTAATTGTGATCTATAAAATGCTCCCCACATCTATTATCTCTCTCCAATTCATCATGTTTGGGGGGACTCACTAAGACTAAAGGACAGGAAAACAACTACAGTGATTCAATCTACTCAGCAATTCCCAGCCTAGCTCTCCTGATAATTTGGCTTCAATGCTGCCTATACCTAAGAACAAGATAAATCAGTCAACTGGTTTTGATCTCTGAATTTTTGGTTTCAGAGCTGGACTTATTGCAGGTGACTAACTACTAGCTTCTTCACCATGTGGATTTAGGCTCAGAGTGGTACATAATTTCCCTCAAATCTGTCATTTGAAAATAGGCAATCACTTAAACCCCTCATTCGCAAGAAAAATGCTCTCCCTTGTCAGTCCTGAGCTCCCCTGAGCATGCTCCTGGAGAATGGGTGCCAGCTCTCACAAGGAAACTTAGGCTCTAAGGAGCAGCAAGCACCAGCTGTCTCCCTGTCACACCAAGAATGTGACAGGTGGAGCTTTTATTTGGAATATGTAGTTCACTGGGTAATCTGACAGAGTCAAGGTGTTCAGGACCCCAACAGGAGTTGGCACAGGTCTTAATTGACAAGAGTGTCCTTCTACCAAAGAAAGCCACTCATTACCCTAGGAAAACAAACTGAGAGAAACAGATGCAGGCAAAAGGACACATACAGGTGATGTGGAAATACATAATGAGACACACAGAGAGAGGAGAAAGAGAGATGGGAAGAAAGAGACAGAAAGATTGAGAAAGAGGGAAATAAGTGAAAGAGAGACACTTTGAGAGACACAGAGAAGGAGATGGAAAGGCAGTCAGAGAGAACAAATGAGACTGAGAAATAGAGGGAGACAGAGAGACACTGAAAGACCAGAGAGGGAGACACTATAATGACCACCTGAGGTGGTCGCTACACATTCATACACCTGAACAGACAGAAGAGAACTATAAATAAATATGTATATGTATATAATTACATATAATTACCTATATATTACTATAGATGTAATAACTACACTACACACTGTATTACACTGTAGTGTAATTATTAGAATGACATATATGCTGTGGCCTGGCTAATCCAACAATGATGGGCTATGATCAGAAATTCAACCAAACTCAGCACAACAACCCTCATACCAAGGCTGGAGGAGACAACCAAGAAGGAAGAAAAGTTTCTCAATAACAGGCAACAGAGTCAGAAGCACACCATGCTCCCACTTTTAGGAATCCCACAAAACTCCCAAAGCAAAACCACTACAACCTGTATCCAGAGGACATAGTGCAGACATCTGCAGTCTCTATTATTGCCTCTTCAATTTCTGTAAGCCCCTATGAGCCCTGCTTATTTGATTGTGTGGGCTGTATTCTATTGGTAATCTTGACCCCTCTAGACCCTCAATCCTTCCTTACCCTCTTCCTTGTATTTCCCCAAGTTCTGCCAAATGTTTGGCAGTGGAACTCAGTATCTGTTCTCATCTGTTGCTGGGGAAGCCTAACTGATAAGGATTTGGCTAGGTACCAATCTCTGAGTATAAGAGAACATTATTGGGTATTATTTCATTGACTTTTTTGTCAGATATCTTGTTTGGTTGCATCTAGGCTTCTGTGCCACCCAATTTCTGGTTCCTGACTATCCACACAGTATTGGGCATCAGCTCCCTTTCTAGGCTTGGCTTTCAAGATTGACCAGTCATTGATTCATGACTTCCACAAGCTCTGAGCCAAAAATGTCCCAGGAACTCTTGCATGCAGGTTGCAGGTTCAAGGTTCTGTGGATGTGTTTGTGTCTCAGTTCCATCACTGGTTTACCAAAGACGGCTGGTTCAGGCTTGTTATCCTACATTACTAGGAGTCCTTCCTAAGGTCACCCTCACACATTACAGGAAGTTTCTACTGCACTAGGTTTCCACATCTCTACTTATATTTCGTCCAATTCCAGTTGTCTCTTCTGTGTTCTCTCCCTCCACCCTTCACTCCCCTTGGGAGGTCTGTGCTGGCAATGTCAAATACTTGTTTTGCAAATGAAGGGTCTGGCAGGGATTGTCTAGCTGCATTTCAAATCACATATTTGACGGAATAAATACCTGCCACACTGACCTCAAACCCACATAGAGAATAGTTACTGATGTTACTGGTTTTCACCTGCCAAAGGTTCCTAAGAGGAAACAAAATTTTAGTCATTAAAACCAATTCATTGATTTACCCTGTACTGAGTGATGAGCAGCATTGGAACCAGACTTGCAGGAGAGCTAGGCTAAGATTGAATCACTGAAGATATTTTCCTGTCCTCTCAGCTTATACCCTCTTGATGTGTTGTACTGGGGAGAGATGATAGGTGCGGAGAACATTTTATAGATCACATTCCAAGGATAATGATCTCAAAACGTCTTCTTCAGTAACTGTTGAATATACTATATATCCTTTGGAAACCAGAATACTGTCTCCCTTTTAAGGCCCAGCAGAGTAAGCAAAGAAGTTCTAAATTTAAAGATGATATAACTCACCAGTGGAGGAAGAAAATTATGAGTTATTGAGAAGCTGAATCTTGGCACTCACCATGATGGAATTGAGAAGCACTAAGGATCTTTTCATAGCACACTCCTTTTTTATTTTATTTCTTTTTTGTTTGTTTGTTTGGTTTTTTGAGACAATGTTTCTCTGTAGCTTTGGAGCCTGTCCTGGACTAGCTCTGTAGACCAGGCTGGCCTCCAACTCACAGAGATCTGCCTGCCTCTGCCTCCCAAGTGCTGAGATTACAAGAGTGTGCCACCACCACCCATCACACTCTTAAGTGGATATGGAAGAGTGTTTCTAAGAAGATGTATCTGAGGGTAAGGGGCAAGATCACCAATGCAAGTTGGTGGAGCCATTTTGCAGATTGTGAGTCTCATTGAAATAAAAGGCCAGAAATAATACATCCAATTTCAGAGGTTTTTGCCTGGCTCTGCATCCTGCCCACTCTTATAAATTCTCCAACCATGATCTCCATCTTGGGAACACTGAGACCCCTGAGAGGGCAAGGGAAACACATCTTCCCAGATTCAGGTTATAACCTTTAGAGATAGAAAGAAACAGTTAACCCGGATATCAAGGCCTGAAGACACACACCTTTAATCCACAAATTGAGTTGGAGGACACACCCAAAATTGGGCCACACCCTCTGCTAGAAGCATATAAAAGGACATGGAAGAAGGAGGGTCTTTCTCTTTGCCTGCTTGCCCTCAACTTGCAGCAATTCCATTTCTTCCCTGGCGTTAGAAAATTTATCTTTGGAATTCCAGCATATACTGAAGACCAGTCAACACATCCAACCTCCTGGACTGAGTAAGTACCTGATTCTTGGACATTTTCTTCATGGCTAGCCAATGTGGGATTAGTAGGACTGCAGCCTTAAGTCATTCTAATAAATCCTCTTCCTCCATACCCAGAGAGATTCCTTGTACATGTGTCGTTACTTTGGAAAACTGAAGTACAGTTTTGATATGAGAGTATAAAATGATCCACTTTTTCAAAAGTTGTATTTAATGGTCAAACCTAGTTACCTATTGAATTAAGATTCACTCTAGGAAAAAAATGGAGTAATGTAACAGTCTCTAGTAGCCTAGACTGTCTTCTCTGAATCTATTATTGAAATCTTGATAGATAATTTCAGAGACTCAAGTTTCCACACTCATAGAAGAAGGAACAGAAGAGAAACAAAAACTGAAAATCTAAATCTTTATATCATTGTGACCCACAGGGTAGAGAGAAAACAATTGCTAGTTCTTCCTTTTGGATCCAGTTTAATCTTGAAACTACTTCCAGGCAAATGTCAGAGGATGGTATAGCCCAGAGCTAGGATCACCATCCAGAATTTCTCCTACAGGTATTCTGGAGGAAATTCAGGAACACATTAGAAGCCCAACTTTCTCAATAGGAGCCAATGACAAATGGTGTTTGAGAGTAAACCTGAAGGGAGTGGATGAAGGAAGTGTAAATTACATGTCAGTTTGCCTAGTGTTGCTCAGCTGTCTAAAGAGTCATATTTGTGCAAAGTCTTAAACACAGAAGGAAAGAAAATACAAGGAGGGGAAGCTAGACTATGACTGGGGATTCCAAAAGTTCATCCTTTGAAATTTCCTCTTATTCTATGCTTCTTCACTTCTCCCAGATGATGTGTTCATCCTTCTCTGCAAGGTGAGCGTGGTCCAGGACTTCTTCAACATCTCTGTCCAGAACACAATGGCAGGGATCCAGGTTCCCAGCTGCACACTAGAAGATATGCTAGGAGAGTTGTGGGAGAATTCCCAATTCACAGACTGCTGCCTGGAAGTAGATGGCCAGGAATTCCGAGCTCACAAGGCCATCTTAACAGCTTGCTCTCCAGTTTTCAGAGCCATGTTTCAACATGATATGAAGGAGAGCAAAAGTAGCCGCATTGAGATCCATGACCTGGAGCCCCAAGTCATTAAGAAAATGATGGACTTCATTTACACTGGAAAGGCACCAGATCTGGACAGCATGGCAGATTCTGTGCTGGCAGCTGCTGACAAATATGCCCTGGAACGTTTGAAGGTCATGTGTGAGGATGCCCTCTTCAGAGAACTCTCTGTGGAGAATGCTGCCCATACTCTCTTCCTGGCTGACCTCCACAGCTCATGGAACCTGAAAACCCAGGCAATGCATTTCATTACAGCTCATTTTTCTCAGGTCTCTGAGACCTCAGGCTGGAAGATAATGGAGGGATCATACCCCCACTTGGTGGCTGAAACATATGGCTCCCTGTCTACTGCACTGGATACTTTCCTGGAGCCTCCACACAAACGCATGAAGCGATCATAGATCCTGGTCAGCTGTGACCTACACTTGTCACCCAGAAGCAGCAGTCAGTGTTGTTACTGATGACACCTTGGTAGACTATGGGATTTGTGGAGCATATTCAGTAAAACTATGGAAAGACAAATGGTGTTTCAGCCTTTAATACAGTTGTTAATGTGGTGAATGGCAGGTTAGGTTCAGAGAGACTTGACTCTTTTGTGCTTTATGGATTGATAATTTGTCCATTGAGTTGGAAACCATGATTTAATATAGTTACTTGCTCCATGGACATCCCAAGAGGGTTTCTTTGGAGAAACCTGTCTGGATTCAACTGAGAACAATATATTACCAAGGGCTCAGCAAAGGACCAGACAAAAATGAATGTTTCCTTACAAGAGAAGTAGAATACAATGAAGCCTTTTTTTTCTGAAAACCAGTGTATGAGACTGAGGAAATAATTCAGGTGCCAAAGCAATTGTTGCTCTTGAGAGGACAGTTTGTTCAGTCCTCCTCTTGTCTCCATGGGCACATCCATCTCTGTAGACCTTACTACCCAAATAAAATATCAAATGAATAAAAATTTTAAATTCAGTTAGTGGATTCCAGTGGTTTTTCTGTTGGAAGTATTCTATTTTCATCTATCTAGCTCTTCTCAGCTGTGGAAGTCTGTGCACGGTCCTTACTCCTACACACACCCAAATTCAGTGAAATGATCCCTAATTAAATTCTGATTTACTCATAGATTGGTGCCTAGCCCAGTCGACATCAGTTAGGCTTTCTCCAGCATATGATGAGAGCGCATACTGAGGTCCACAGCCAAACATTAAATAGAGCTCAGGGAACCTCAAGCAAGAGAAGGCAGGATTGTAGGGTGGATCAAAGATATCAGGTAAAGGAGCACATAGATCAAACTAAACAGGGTCCATGGGGTTTCTCAAAGACTGAAGTGGCAATCACAAAGTGGGCATGGGTCTGTACTAAGTCCTCTGTGTACACACTGTGCTTGTTTAGCTCAGGGGTTTGGGGGAGTCCTAGCAGCAAGAGTATGGGAGTCTCTGACCTGTTTGTATGAACTTGAAACCTTTTCTTTCTTCTGATTTGGCTCCTCCAGCCCTGATAAGAGGGTTTGTGCCTACTATGATTATATATTTGTTATCTTTTTTTCATTTGATATCCCCTGGAGACCTGTGCTTTTCTGAAGGGAAACAGAGGAGTAGTGCATATATGTGGAGTGGATGGAGGGGAGACTATGTTCAGATGGGATTTTACGAGAGAAGAAAAAATAAAAACAAAAAAGAAATAAAGAAATATTAGAAAGACATTTGAGACAGAAGTATTTGTACAGAGCTGCAAAAGAACAAAAAATGTGAAAATCATTTTGTCCCCTTTAAATGGCCAAAAAATGTGTCTTCAGTATAAAAGGAATCCAATAATCAAGTAGATAGGAAGACCCAAGAGATGGACCATCAGTCACTTTTCAAGGAAATCATTGGTATTGGCTCATGGGCCCATGATCAAAGCAGCCATGGTAGTTGAATAGAGGTTATCTCTGACATCAAAAACCTAGATATCTATTCATCAAGCCTGACCTGGTTACAGGTGCTGCTGAATGCCAGATCTGCCAACAGCAGAGAACAACACAGAGCCCCAGAGGTGTCACCATTTCCCCAGTCTAGACAGCCAACTACTTCATGTCAAGATGACTACATTGGGCCACTTCCTATGTGGAATGGGCAACATGGGATGGGATTTACAAGGAGGCAGTTTTCTCCATAGCCTAGACATGGATGTAGGCACCAGGTGTTACAAAAGGAAAAAGAAAGAAAACCACTCAATCACTATAACCCCTATTGGCACCTTGGGGAAAAAATTGCTCTCTGTTGCCATGATTTCAATTTTTCTGGTCTGGAAATTTTGATTCCTGTATGATTGTTCGTGTGGGGGTGGTGTTTCTTGTGTGTAGCCAGAACAAACATTTCATTGACCTGGATGGAAGCGCAGACTTCTCCCAAGCCACTTTGAGCTTCTGATTTCTTTACACCAACAGAGCATGATGGAAGTAACAAAGTTAGGAGAGGTGATTGATCAAGATAAGCATCAGAAAATTGCATGGATTCTTAACAATAGAAGTAAGAAAGATTATGGCTTTTAGACAAGAAATCCTCTAGGGCTCCTCATGGTGCCACATTTTCCAATGATTAAAGAGGATGAGAGAGACTACAACAGCCTAATCCAGGCAGATGACGAAAGTTACAGACAAATCAGGAATTAAGAAATGTCACAACTCCAGGAAAGTAGACCACCCATCCAAATATTCTTAGTCAAATTTAATAAGCTTTATTTTCTGTCACAATAGGCTTTCTCCCTAAACCCAGATTTGAGAGAATATCCAGGAACATAGACACTTAGAGGTATAAGCTCCCTCTCAGAACTGCTTTTGCTCTTTCCCAGAGGCTTAAGTTGTTTTCCTTTTGTCCATTCTTGGACGTTCTTATTCCACTTCTTAGTGTTATCAGTTACCCATGTATCATTCAATAGTGCGTTATTTAGTTTCCATGATGTTGTGAATAATCTGGAGTTTCTTGCACTTCTGATTTGTAGTTTTATTCCATTGTGATCATATAGGACACATGGAGTTATTTCATTTTTCCTGTTTGCTAATACTCCCTTTATCCTGCAGTATGTATTCTGTTTTAGAGAATGTTCATGGACTGCTGAGAAGAATATGAATTCTGTAGTGTTGTGTGGACTGTTCTATGTCTGTTATGTCTATTTGATCCATGATGTTACTTAACTCAGATGTTCGCTAATTGATGGACTAGACATTATGATGTATTTATGCTTATAAACATTGTATATACTTATTATACTCATTGTACATGGTTTTTCTTATGTAAATTATAAACTTATTTTATTATTTTTATTAGACAAAAAGGCGAAATGGGGTGATATTTTATTTGTGCTTTAATAAATAAAGCTTGCCTGGAGATCACAGGAAAAAGCCAGCCACAACCCATAGGTAATGCAATGTTAGCACACGCCTTTAATCCTATCACTTGGAAGGCAGGATCAATGTGAGTTCAAGCTACACCGGAACCACAACCATGGGTGGTGGTACATGCCTTAATTCCAAAACTAGTTAAACATGGAGGTCTGACCTAACTGACAGGAAGTGACAGAATTGGACAGGAAGAGGAAGTGATGTAGCAGAACAGAGAGAGCAAATCAGATAGCAGAACAGCAAGGCATATAGGCATGGGTAGATAGGAGAAAAAGCAGAGTTGGTGAGGTAAGGTTGGCTGGTGGCTTTCCCTGTTTCTCTGATCTCTCTAAGGCATTAACCCCTGTATTTTATCTGTGTCTTTATTTAATAAGACCATTTAGAAATTCATCTACAACAGCTGCTGCTGAATGCCAGATCTGCCAACAGCAGAGACCAACATAGAGCCCTAGATATGTTACCATTCCCCAGGCTGACTATCTAACAGCTTGGTGATAGGATAACTACATTTGACAACTTCCTCTGTAGAATGAAGAACCCTTTGTCCTTCCTGGAGTGGACAATTATTTAGTTACTAGACTCCTGGGGGTACTCCCTTAAATATGCTCCTAGACCTAACCCCTAAAGTGACAATGATTGTGGTAACTTGTACTGATGATGGTCAACAGATTACCTGCCCTCAGGGATGCCAAGGATGGGGGTCTTGGATCCTGTTTGTTATTTTAATTTTTCATTTTGTTCTTTTGGCTGCAGTCATGGGACATGGAGCCTTCCTCCTCTTGGTCCCATTCCTCCTCTGAGAAATGAATTTAATAAACACAGATACCAGGAAATTTGGGCATGTAACAGCTGATTGAACCCCAATATTTCAAGGTAATTACCTAACTTCTGCCAGTGAACAATTAAATGAACAGAGTTACATTATTTCCATATTTTTACCTAAGCACTCAACCCTCCCTATCTGAGTCTTTCTCTCCTGCCCAGTCAGGCAAGTGCTTTGCCGTGGAGCCACACACCCATTCACCAAGTTGTAGAGACATATAGATGGACAGGTAGCAGAGAGTTCTACATCTTTCAAGCAACAGGAAATGAACTTTCTAACTAGGCATTGCTTGAGCATTTATGAGACCTCAAAGCCTACCTCCATAGTGACACCCTTCCTCCAACAAGGCCACACCTCCTAATAGTGCCACTCCCTTTGGGGACCATTTTTTTCAAGCCACCACAAGCATTTATCTAGTTGAGAGAGTGAGCCAAAGCACTTAGCAGATCTGAAAAAGTAATTTGTGGATTATGCCTCTCTTAAGCATTCACAGTTTAGTCAGTACTGGGAAGCTATAATAAAATGTCTACCCACATTGCCCACATGACTTTCACAAAGCTGTGGCTGTTTAGCAGCAAAACTCACAGAAATTTAAGAAATCTTTGGGCCCCATTTCATAGGCAATCTACATTATAACAATCTTGGCAATGGAAAAAAAGGGGGCTCTAAATCTAGAGTAAAGTACCTAGGGGCCATTTAATAGAGGAGAAAGTGAAATTCAGTGTCTCAAGAGGTAAGTTCCAATACTTTTTTCAGTCAGCTTATAAAATTTAAGCTATTAACTATCTGATTTGATACCAAGGTGTTGAAGAAAGAAATGTAGGCAGGTGGGAATCATTGAAATAACAGCATCACAAAATGCTGTAGATTTACCTTAACTTACAAAGATGAAGACTTTTCATTCACCCAACCCTACAAATTGATTTAGGATCACATATAGGCCACATTTATCACTAAGATGGCCACATGGATAGTGTGTTTGGTACAGTTGTAAACTCATTTCAGGTATTTCCCTATGTGTCTCATACTTACAGATTTTGCCTGAGTGAACTGAGGTACTGTGAGAGCCGAAGGTACATTTTATTTTAATTACTATGCCTAAGAGATCCATGAAACAAAAATGCCTCGGATCTGCAAGGCCCTTGCCTGAGGATAAATAGTTCCTGAAATGCTGGAGGCTGTTGTTTATGGGACATAACAAGCCACATGTTTTCACTCCCCTAAACAAGCTGGTTTGACCAATCTGCACCAGATGTGCTTGATCACATGTGGGTGGGAGGTTCACAAGAAGGAAATGTGTCAGAATGTAAACTTGCCTCTGATTGGATGTAGGCTGGAGGTGTGTAGGCAGGAAATACATCAGGATATATGCCTGCCATGATTGGACCTGATGGTAATTCATTAAGTAAACCATGAGATGGGGCCATTTCCTAGGAACATGGGTATGGGCCTGGCCAAAGCCCATCTATCTGGCCAGTATTTAATTAAAGATTGCATCAAGTTGGGCTTTAAACTGTGGAAGTGGTCTTATTCTCAACCTGTGGGATTAGCATTTTCTGGAAGCCCCAGCAAGATTCAGACCAGCCACCCAAATGCTAAAGCTGGACCTTCACTCTGGAACTCTGGGGCTGAGGGACCACTTCAGGAGGCACATGCTCTGAGAAGTTTCAAGGCTCCAAAGCTGCCTTCAGTTTGTTGACTATCAGAGCTCATCCACCTGGCCAGAATTTACTTAAAACTTGCTTCAAGTTTGGCTTTAAACTGTGGTAGTGGTCTTATCCTTGACTGATGGGAATAACAGTACATTCTAAGGACATTTTCTTTGGGAGAGTGTTTCACATAGCATTCTAGATAGGATAACTGAGTGATCTCATCAAGGAGATTGGGTGGGCAGTGCCATCAAGGCCAAATGCTAGAAGATATGTGACCTTTAAGTTGTCAGTGTAGGATCAAGAGGAGCCCATAAGAGGTTTCTAGAGGAATGCTGCTCAATATAGAACATAAGAATTAACTCAACACAACCTGGAGATTTCTGTGCAAGGGCAAAATATATATTAAAGAAGAAAGATGTGAGATCACAAAAGTCATACAGCAAGAAGAGTTCTCAGTAAAAAAAAAAGCGGGTGGGGAGTGGAAAGCTGGCTGGAGTTCAGAAGGAGATGAGACAGAAGCCGGAACACTGATGAAACCTTCTCAGGACACAGTTGCCAACATCATCCCTAAGTAAACATCCTGTGGTCAGGTCCAAAGGAAATCGAACATTTTGAGCCTGTGATTATGATAATGGTAGGCACTGCTTTACCAAGGCCAGATTAATAGCTTATCAGTGCTCCACTAGTCAATATGCTAAAATCTGAACTTTATTGGTCTTAATATTATGCATCATCTTTAAGTATCTTTTCCACATACCTTAAGTCACTTCCTTAGGCCTTCACAATTTGCATTCACACACCTTTAATCATTCTCTTAGACCCTCAAAACTTTCATAACTTAAATCCTTTTTATTTTCATTCAGTCACTTACCTCAAGACATAGGTGATTTCTGAGAACAGTCATTGAAGAGCAATTACTTTTTAAAATGGGAACAGTTCAAGGTAAATTTTTGGCTAGTCATAAGCAGCATGATAGCTTGAGTTTGTTTTCTGCACTGAACCCTGTTTTGTGAGTTTAAACTTGTCTGTGAGTTTGCCTTTTTCTGCAGGAGACCTAGTAGTATAGTAGGAAGTTTTCCTGTGTCCCGCCCCATCCAGCACCCACTTGGTCCCAAGTAAACATGCAGAGGCTTATATTACTTCCAAACTGCATGGCCTAAGAGTCAATCTTCTTGCTAGCTAGCTCTTATAACTTAACTCAACTCATTTCTATTAATCTATAATAGATATAATATATAGAGATATAATCTACAATACAATCTATAGTGCCATGTGGCTGTGGCATTACCAGTCTGTTGGCATCTTGTTGCTCCATTGAAGGCAGCCTTACCTCTATCTGACTCTGCCCTTCTTCATCTTGTCTTTAGTATGAATGTACTGCTTAACCTTATCCTGCTCTGCCATAGGCCAATGCAGCTTTATTTATTATCCAATGGGAGCCACACATATTCATAGCATACAGAAAGACATCCCCTAGCATAGTAGTCCTAGAAAAACCAAAGCCTTGTTTTTACATAGGAAATGGACTGACCTGGAAGCTGTAGTCTTGTAGGGAGGAGCTGGTTTGCTTGCTGTTGCTAAACTGATAAGGCGACAGCTAGCCATCAGTCACCATCAGAGGTCTGAGAACAATAAATTGGAGCAGGAAGCATAAACCAAATGGCCTCTGTATGAATTAAAACGACAAAAACTTACATGTCACCCAGAAGGTAACCCTAGGCTCCCCATGGGTGATCTCAATGACCTTGTTGGGAACAGAAGTAGTCAGTCTTCAGCTGTCACACAGGACAGCATTAAGTCTTCCATTGCTAGACCTAGAAAGCCCGAGAGATATTCTTGTGAATGAGGAACTTGAGAGACTGACCTACCTTGGTGAGGCAAACAGGGGCATTCGATTCTCCAGTGTCCTGCTTGTTTACAATTCAGGCAGGTTCCTGGCAGCAGATGAGGTGAAGGGCAGTTCTTCATCCAGTAGCTGGTTTTGCTGCATTTGAAGCAAGCAACCCAGTGTTATTGATGCTCTATTATCTTCTTTGGAGGAGACCTTAGGGCTGCCTCTAGGATCTGGCATTTCTGTCTACCACGGGAAGCTTTTTTCATTAAACACTTCAAATTCCATGTTCAGCAGATGTCTGAGGAGTTTGAGGGATATCATCTAATCTATTAAGTATACCTGACTCTACTTGTTTGTGTTGTTGTTGTTACTTGCTTCAGGCTTAACTTTGACGGCATTTACAGAAGGCTAAATAAGGTTTATCCCTGTAAATAAATTTTAACTACATTCCTGCTGAGCATGACTATAAAGGTAGTTTTGAGAACATTAAAAAATTTGATCATTTATAAGATGACTGACCATTAACTTACATATCTTAATTACCTTTAACAGTTTACAAGTTAGTCATTTCCATAAGATTAGTTTTATCCCTCTTAAGTTCAAGTCTTAAAAATTTGGATTGAAGGCTGGGCAGTGGTGGCACATGCCTTTAATTCTAGCACTCAGGAGGGAGAGGCAGGCAGATATCTGTGAGGAAAGGCTCCAAAGCTACACCCTGTCTCAAAAAAAAAATTGGATTTAAGGTTTTATGAAAATCTTTATACCATAAATACACCTGTGGCTGCATTCCTGCTGAGCTACTCCTGGCCTGGCTCTAGAGAGTAGCACATAGCCCTTTTCTATTCTTTGCTTAACCAATACCTTTTGTTTCCCTTATTGTCCTATGTGAATCTTGTCTAAGAGTCTCCCAGGAATCAAAGGCCTTTGCAAAGCTTGGTTCATGAAACATGGAAAACTGTGGTACTTGATGAATCAAGGAATTTGCACTTGGCATTGTATTTTGGGGAGCTTCTTTGAGGTTGTTTTGAGCACAGAGAAGTCAACTGGATAAACTGTAAATACAGAGAAAAATAAAAATGCCCTGGGTGAAGGGACAATGCTTCCATTCTTAGAGGCTTGGCTCTCCTGCAGCTGAGGAAGGCTAAATTCATTCTTAAGGTGCCTCTGAGTCTTCTTTCCAAGGATCTATGTGAACCCACACACCTGTGCTATGACACTTTGCAAGATAAATCCTACAGAGAGACTGAAACTTTACAAATCCATAAATACAGTCCACAGAAAGACTGTGAATCTTACTTACTGATCTGTTTATAGTGTACCTGTATAGAATATCAGTTTCTTGTATGACTGAGAAAATAGTCAAATCTTAACAAAGTTAGCAAATACAAAGAGGCTAGACATATATCTTCAAGTTAGTTTACACACTTTATTGATCAAACAAACATATGTTGCTTATTATCTAAACCTTCCTAGAAGCATGGTTCTGAACTCAGTAATGGCATGAGTGGTTAGTGTTATTTATTGAGCAGTGCAATACTATTTGTTAAGTGGTGAGGTTTACCATGTAAGGGAATCCACCAGGCACAAAACCCACTATAAGAGTTTATTAAGGGAAAGGAATAGAAGGGGTGTGCATAGGCCTATAGAACGACAGTGCAAGAATAGAGAGGAGAGAGAAGAGGGGGAACCCACTTTTATAGGTTCCCCCTCCCATACACATATGGGCTTACATAACTACACCATGCGTGCACATAGATTATGTGATCACACTGCACACAAATTATGTGATCATGCAGTACACGGATTACTAGGACATAACGCCCTGGAATGACAAAGCATCTTGCCCGGCTACCAGACATCTCACTCGTGGTCATGTAGCTGGGGAGCTGCTGGGAATTCTGACAGTTAGACACGTATCTCTATGTCAGTATCTGTTAACCTGAGTAGACTTTTAAGACTTCATGAATTCATAAAACTTAAACACACATCATTCATCAAACATAATGTTTCTTATCTAAAATGTTTACTCTCAGGACAAAAATCATCATACAACACAATCCATCCTAATCCACAATATCGTGGAGACCTGCTGTTTCCTCCATAGTTTCGAAAGGAGGTAGAGGGACAAGACTAGGGCTGGTAGGACTAAGACATGTCAAGGGTACTGACGCTTAGTTGTTTTTACCACAGGATCATCTTAAGATGGTGGTGAGATGACATAGCATGTGCTGCCTTTAACTCTGTTAAAGATAGCTGACAGCTGTATGGCTGCTTTCATCCTGGTGAGGTCATAAGGCAAGATGGTGACAAGCCACACGGTTGCTATTTACACCCAGGCGTGCCCATCAGGTACACATCCCTTTTTGTCCTTTTGAATCTCCATGCCTGAGCACCGAGAGGCCTGAGGGCAGCGGCGAATCAGAGGGCGGGTGCCATAGGGCCGGAGCCTCCCCCAAGCCAAGCCTAGCTGTGCCATACGAGTCAAGTACTGGGTGGTTCCTCTGAGGCCAGAGGCAGAGGAGGAGGGGAGGCATGGAGGCAGAGGCAGCAGCGCCACAGATGCAAGCATGCTGCCATGGATGACAAGGCCTTCACCAAGAAGCTGGACCAGTGGAAGGAGCAGCTGAATGAGTGTAAGCAGCTGAAGAGCACCAAGTGCCAAAGCTTTAGTGGATGGACAGATATTCTGCCTCCATTGTGGCCTCTTTCCATCCATAGATACACTGGATCATATAAGAGACCTGGATCGTTTACAAGAAGTTCCACATGAGGGCCCAATGTGTGATCTCTTATGGTCAGATCCAGATGACTGTGGCAGATGGGGTATTTCACCACGTGGTGCTGGCTACACCTTTGGACAAGATATTTCTGAAACATGTGACCATGCCAACGGTGTTACACTAGTGTCTCGTGCTCACTAGCTTGTAATGGAAGGTTATAATTGGTGCCAAAATCGGAATGTAGTCACCATTTTTAGTGGGCCCGATTACTGCTACCTCTGTGCTGCTATCATGGAATTAGATGACACTTTAAAATATTCTTTTCTTCAGTTTGACCCAGCACGTCGTCATGGAGAACATCATATAACCAGGCATACCCAAGATTAATTCCTATAACTTCCTCCCCAGGACGTTTCTTTGTATGTGGAAGTATACCTGGAAAGTATACCTGGATGTGTGTGTGTATGTGTGTGTGTGTGTGTGTGTGTGTGTGTGTGTGTGTGTGTGTATGTGTGTACATATATATATATGTATGTATGTATTGTGTATATATATATATACATACTACAGCTATCTATGTGTTTCTGTAACAACTTGTGATATGTTTGACATTATAAACTACATCATGGACTAAATGTGCAATACTAATGATGAGCGTTTAGCACAATTTGAGACTGAACTTATACTCTCTGTTCTAGATCTGTCTGCCTGCTGTGTTGTAGGAACCATTCTTCTTGGCTGGTTAAGCAAAAGGAATCACTGACTAATTCTTCTCTGTGCTTTGAAATTTAGTTACAGTGTTTAACTGGCATGAATTAATAGAGTTGGAGATTTATTTTTAACGATTTCACAAGCTGACTTCCACTATTAATTCATTACCCTTTATTTTATTGAAATGTATAACTAACTGAAGAAGAGATTCTTGGGAGTATGTTGTCATAACATTAAAGAGATTTCCTTTTATTTGTTCTAAATTAGTGTTTGATGTTGATCTGCATATTTCTGTATATTTGTCCTGACAGTGCTTGCATCCTGTTTGGTGTACTGAACAAATAAACTTTGCAACATAAACAAGAAAAAAAAGATACAAAGAGGAGATTCTATTAATTATTTGGTATATAAAATAGCTCTACAAAAAATTAGACCCTCAAAGGTACAAATGAAGAGATATCAGTTATGGTCTATTAATGACTTTCAAAATTATTTGGAGACACTTACCATCTATGAAATGTTGTTGGGGTAAAAAAAATTAGGAACTGAGAAATTTGTTGAAAACCTTAGAGGTAACAAGGGGTTAAATAGTCCAAGAGAATTATCAGCTAAAGCTGAGAGAGAATTGGCCTTGGTGGAACAGAAAGTACAGGAAGGACAAGTGGATCACGTGGATCTAAAGCTTGATTGCATTTTGGGAGTTTTACCCTCTGAGCATTCTCCTAAGGAATTTTAACACAGAGAGAAGGTATTATATTGTAATGGATACTTCTACCAAATAAACAGAGTAAAAAATTAAAAACACATATGGAAAATATCTCCGACTTGATTATAAAAGGAAAATTGTGACTTTGTCAATTAGCAGGATTAGACCGAGCAGAAATTGTAGTACCTTTAATTAAAGAGGAAAAGCACAAATTATGAGCAGAAAGTGAACCTTGGCAAAGAGCTTGCAGTAATTTTTTGGGAGAAATTAACAGCAAATATCCCAAAAGTGAGAGATTCCAACTTACAAAGAGAGCTGATTGTCTTCGGCCTCCCATTGTTCAGGAAACACTCATATCTGGAGCCCATACATTTTAAACAGAAGCAAACCAAAAGGAAAGGTGAGTTATGAGTCAGAAAATTTAAGTAAAGTGGTTCAAAGTCCTTATAATTTGGTTCAAAAATCGGAATTGTATGCTATTCTATTGGTATTAGTAGTTTGCAGAACCTGTCAACATAGTTACTGACTCTCAGTATGCTATAATCATGGACTTACATATTGAGACTGCAGAATTTATCCCTGATGAGTCAGAATTAACCTTGTTATTTATTTAGTTACAAGATATAGTCAGGAATATGAAGCATCCTTTATACGTAACTCACATCTGATCCCATATGTCTCTGCCAGGCACTCTAGCACAAGGTACTGATGAGATTGATAAACTATTGGTTGGAAATGTGCTGGAGGCCTCGGAATTTCATAAAAACATCATGTCAATAGTAAACATATAAAAAGGATTTTTTTTTCTCACAGCCTGGCAACAAGCCAAGGAAATAGTAAGGAAATGTACTACTGGTTCTTTTTTACACTCAGACATGGCTACCAGCAGAATGTAACCCAAGGGGTTCTCAGAGGAATGAAATCTGGCAGATGGATGTGTTTCACTATGAAAAATTTTGAAAACTGAAATTTGTACAACACAGCATTGATACCTATTCAGGATTTCAGAGGGCAATTGCTGTGTGTTCTGAAAAATTGATTTGTTAATCATGAATTTGCTAGAAGTTATGGCCATCATGAGCATACCTAAACAAATTAAAACTGCCAATGTTCCAGCATATGTCTCTGGTAAAACAAAACAATTTTTTCTTATTACAATATAAAGCATATTACAGGTATACCACATAATTCTACAGGCTAAGGAATCATGGAAAGATCAAATCGAACTTGAAAGGATATGCTAAATAAACAAAAAGGGGTAACAAATAGCCCCAGAAATAGACTGCATAATGCTCTATTAACTTTGAATTTCTCAGTGCAAATGAGAAAGGAAGAGCTGCGGACAGATATTGGATAATAGAAAAAAACTAGAAAATTAAATGAGCCTATATATTTTAAGGATGTGCAGACCTCAGAATGAAAACTGCTATATGTGTTACACTGGGGATGAGGTTTTGCTTTTTTTTCTATAGGAGGAGAAAAGCTGTGGATACCATCCAAATTGATAAAGGTTCAATTTGAACAAGAGAGGCCTCTTAATTAGAAGAGGTGATAGTTCATTAACAAGCATGACCATGCAATTTAAACTAACTTATACCACTAAAAAATTGACTTTCATTTGATCAGACATAACTTGGAAAAAGGGAACCTCCCCAAAGTTAGGTTTGGGGAAGGGTTTTATTTTGTTTTGTAGTCTTTCAGGAGAATGAAGGCTAAGTAATTTGAAGAACACTAGACAATTGAGACATCTGAGCAAAGGGACAGACCATCCAGAAAAAAAAATGTCCCAAGAAAGAGTAAATTGGCCTATTGGTACATCACATGTACAATTTCATAAATTTTCCTAAATGTCTGTTTCTGCTGTTTTCTACAAGCTCTTAACACAAATGATCTTTTTGAAATATCAGCTCAATTAGAATTTAAAGCTGTTTTTGGAGTTGGAGAACGGCTCTGTCCTTCTCTAAACCCAAGCATGTTTGTGAAAAGGAAAATGCAAAATCTCTCTATTGTCTCAGAAGTACAATCTGATATGGGAGACAAGAAAACCAAAATTAAGGGAGTATTCTACTGCTACTAATCTCAATTTTTTGGTTCTATTTTGATTCTTTTAAATTTTTTTAAGGT
>NW_023413849.1:0-1511 GCF_903995425.1 Onychomys torridus | reverse complement strand
AAAGCATCCTGGGAAATGGAGTTCAACACAGAGTGATGATATAGGAAAAAGTAGCCTAGGAAATCATCCAAGAGGCATGATGGGAAATGGAGCTTCTAACAGGCAACCACAGCAAGGCAACATGGGAAATGAAGTCCAAAAGGTAGAGACACCTAAGGCTAAATTAACCTTGACTGCCTGACCCTGACCCCCTGACTCTGATCCCCAGCGTCAAACTGTCCAGAGCAGAAATACCTTGGCGAAGGTTATAGTCACCTGGTAAAGGCACTGGTTAACTGCTAAACAAAAGGGAAACTCCTGAGGACACAGGACACCTGGGAAATGGAGTCCACAATATCTTGATGCTATGGATAAAGGCATCATGGGGTAATGGAATCCACAACGTTATGGTGCTCTGGAGAAAGGCATCCTCTGTAATGGAGTCCACAATCACATGGTGCTGTGGAGAAAGACATCCTGGGAAATGGAGTCCACAATGTCAGGGTGCTATGGAGAATGGCATCCTGAGATGTGAAGCACATGCCAGTGATCCTGTAGAGAAAGGCATCTAGGAAAATGGAGTCCATATAGTGATGTTTTAGAGAAAGGCATCCTGGCATATAAAGTCCATATGTTGTAGAGAAAGCCATCAGTGTAGCTGAAGGTTTCTCCAGTCCTTCCTGGCCCACCGACAGGCACAGTCTCTATTACCCGCCAGCCCTGCTGCAGCTCAGACCAAAGCGAGTAAACACACAGAGACATATTGCTTAAAAACTGTGTGGCCATGGCAGGTTTCTTGTTATCTACTTCTTACACCTTAAAATAACCCATTTCTATTAATCTACACCTTGTTGTAACATGCTCGTGGCTTAAACCATTTACCATGCTGGTACTGCAATCAGATAATTGGTGGCAGATTCTGTAACCGTGTCCCGACCGCAGCCCTTTCCTGTCCGGAGAATTTCCAAAGTTTTGGTGGTTAGCGCTGTAAACTTCCTCAATTAAGCTTAATGGCCAAGTACATTTTCAAATTATACCGAGTGATATCGCACAGCACTTTTCCATGAAAGAAGTCCGAGAATGCATGACGTCTAAAAGAAGGAACCTCCCTGGGAAAAGATGCCCACTGCCCACAATTTTGTAGTGACAAGCACTCTTAAAGAATCAGGCTAACACATCCTGGGAAATGATATCCCAAAATTTGACGGATGGGCTGGTTTTACGAAGTAATCATCAAAGCAAGGGAATGAACATCAATCATTGAAGTTGGTGCCAGGAGAAAAGGCATGTACCTCAGGACAATAAATGCCCACGCCTAAAATGATCCTGGGCTATAAGAGAATGGCAAATTGGGAAAATGAAGGCCAAGTAATGTCATGGTGCTACTTGGACAAGGTGCAATCTGGAATTTGATTAAGTCCCATAAGTAACTGATGTAGTAGAGAAAAAGGCAATCTTTGGCGGTGAAATTGTAGTTTAAAGGTGAGGGTATACCCATATTCTCATTAAAAACAAACATAGAACATATACGT
>NW_023413848.1:0-8950 GCF_903995425.1 Onychomys torridus | reverse complement strand
TACAAGTCTAATATCCAAAATACATTTTGTGTTTTCTTTATCTAATATGTTCAATATTATAATTTGGATATTAGAGCTTTATTAAATGAGAAATTTTGTTTTATTTTATATGATTTCTTCATTCCAATACCTATGCTTGATATTAGAACATAATCAAATGAGAATTTTTGTTTTATTTATCTGATTTTTTGTTCAATATGTATATTTTGATATTATATAACTTTATCAACATGAGATTTTTTTATTTATCTAATTTTTGTATATTTTAGGTATTAGGCCTTTATAAGATAAGAATATTGTTTTTATTGAATATCTAGTAAGAAATATGTATATTTTGGGTATTAGAATTTTTACAGAGATACATTTTTGTTTTACTTAATTTCTTGTGTCCAATAAATATATTTTTGTTATTTCAGCATTATCAGTTAACAATCTTTGTTTTAGGTATCTGATTCTTGGTTTTCAATGTGGTTTACAGGTGATTAGACTTTTAACTGGTTAGAATTTTTGTTTATATAATTTCTTGTGTTCAATATGGATATATTGGCTATTAGATATTAATCAGATGAAAATTTTGGTTTTATTTATCTGTTTTCTTGTGACCAATGTCCATATATTGGATGTTAGCTATTTATCTGCAGAGAATTTTTTATTTAATTTTTGTTCAATAATTATATTTATGATATTTGATCATTATCACATGAGAATTTTGTTCTTTTTAAGATTTCTTGGGTTTAATGTGTATATTTTGGATATTAGACTTTATTTAGATGAGGATTTTTGTTTTGTTTATCTGAATTCTAGTGTTCAATGTATTTTTTATATATTAGACCTTTAAAGGGAGAATTTTTAATTTATATAGTTCCATGTGTTCAGTAAGTATTTTTTATTAGATTTTTATCAGACAAGAATTTTTGTTTCATATAATTTCTTGTGTTCAATGTGTATATTTTGGATATTAGACTTTAATCAGATGAGAATTTTTTTATTTATCGTTTCCTTTTGATCAGTATGTATACTTTGGATATTAGATCTTATCTGCAGAAAATTTTTCTTTTATTTAATTTTTTGTTTCAGTAATTATTTTTTGATATTTGAACATTATCAGGTGAGAATTTGTTGTTTTTAATGATATACTGGTTTACTATGCATATTTTGGGTAGTAGGCATTTATCAATTGAGAATTTTTATTTTATTTAATTTCTTTTATTCAATGAGTATGATTTTTGTTATTAGTTTTTATCAAATTAGAATTTTTGTTTTATTTGAATTCTTGTGTTTAATATAGTTTTGAATATAGATTTTTATCAGATAAAAATTTCTGTTTTATTTAAATTTTTGTGGTCTTTATGTATGTTTTGGATGTTAGAATTTTATCAGATGATAATTTGTTTCATTTACCTAATAATGTTCTTTATGTATATTTTTGATACTAGACTTTATTACACGAGAATTTTTGTTTTATTTATTTGATTTTTTGAGTTCAATATGTATGTTTTGGATATTAAAACTTTTTTTAATTAGAATGATTCTATCTATTTTTTGGATTCAATATGTACTTTGGATATTAGATCTTTATCAGATGATAATTTGTTTATCTAGTTTCTTGGGTTCAATATTTATTTTGAATATTTGACCTTTTTGGGTGAGGATATTTGTTTTATGTGCCTAATTACGTTCAATATTTATATTTTATATTAAGCTTTTATTAGAGAGATATTTCATTTCATTTATGAGATTTCTTGAGTCCAGTATGTACATATTAGATATTAGATATTTATCTGATGACAACTTTTGTTTAATTTATATCATTTCTTGTGTTCAATATGTAATTTTTGATATAAGACTTTCATCAGGGGAAAATTTTTGTCTTATTTAATTTCTTGTGTTCAATAAATATATTTCTGATATTACACCTTTTTCAAATGAGAATTTTGTTTTATTTATCTGATATCTTTGGTTTAATATGGAATTTTGGATATTTGATCATTATTGAGAGAATTTTTATTTAATTTAATTATGTTTAAAATGTATGTTTTTGTATTAAATATTCAGGTGAGAATTTTTGTTTTATTTATCTGAATTCTCATGTTCAATTAAGTATATTTTGGATATTGGAACTTTAATTAGAGAGAATTTTGGTGTTATTTAATTTATTTGTGTTAAATAACTATATGTCAGAATATTAGACCTCTATCTGATGAGAATTTTTGTTTTATTTAACTAATTATCTTCACTATGTATATTTTGGATAGGAGACCATTATCAGATGTGAGTTTTTGTTCTGTTTATCTGATTTCTTGTGTTTAGTAAGTATATTTTGGATATTGGATCTTTACTGAGGATAAATTGTTTTTTCTAATTTCTTTGTTCCATATGTATATTTAGATGTTAGAATTTTAACAGATGAGAATTTTTTTATTTATCTAATTATGTTCATTATTACATTTGGGGTATTTGGCCTTTATGTGATGAGAATTTTTGTTTTATTTATTTGATTAATTCCATTCATTATGCATAATTTGTATATTAGACATACCAGTGAGAATTTTTTCTTTCCAATATTTTGATATCAATAAATATACTTTGGATATTAGAACTATTTCAGTTGAGAATTTTTGTTTTGTTCAGTTGATATATTTTGTTTGTTTGTTTTTCGAGACAGGGTTTCTCTGTGTAGCTTTGCGCCTTTGCATGTACTCTATTCAGTGAGTATATTTTGGATATTAGACTAAGCAAATGAGAATTTTTCTGTTTAATTTCCTGTGTTCAATATGCATATTTTGGATATTACACCTACTGGTGAGAATTTTGTTTTTTTCTTATTACATGAATTCAGTATGTATAGTCTGATATAGACCTTTATCAGATGAGAATATTTGTTCTATATATGTGATTTCTTGTGTTCAGGATGAACATTTTGGTTATTAGTTCTTTATTAGGTGAGATTTTTTATTTAATTAATTTCTTGTAATCAGTATGTATATTTTGGATAAAAGATATTTATCAGATGAGATTTTCATTCATCAAATTATATTCATTATGGATAGGTTTGATATTAGATCTTTATCAGTTCAGAATTTTTGTTTTATTATATTTCTGGTGTTCAATATTATATTTTTCATATTTAATCTTTATCACATGAAAACTTTGCTTTGTTTTTCTGATTTCTTGTGTTCTATAAATATATTTTGAATTTATATCTTATCAGGTATGAAATTTTGTTTAATTTATCTGTTTTCTTGTTTTCAATATGTATATTTGGGATATTAATACTTTATCATGTGAAATTTTATTTTATTCAATTTCTTGTGTTCAGAATTTATATTTTAGATATTATACCTTTATTAGATGAGAAATTTTGATTCATTTATCTGAATTCTACTGTTCAATATGTATATTGGGATATTAGACCTTTATCAGATGAGGTTTTTTTATTTACATGAATTTTTAGGATCAATGTGTACATTTTGATAATGGACCATTGTCAGGTGAGAATTTTTGTTTTTTTTTATGTGATTTCATGTACTCAATATGTATACTTTGTATATTAGACTTTGTTAGGTGAGAATTTCTGTTTTTTTTTTAATTTATTGTTTTCACTCAGTATGTTTTCAGTATTAGACATTTATCAGAGGAGAATTTTTGTTTTATTTATCTAATAATGTCAACATGTATATTTTGAATAAACATTTTGTGTTTTATGTAGTTGAATTTTTTGTGTTCAATATGTATATATTGTATATTAGACCTTTATCAGGTGAGTTTTTTTTTTATTGAACTGATTTCTTCTATTCAACATGGATAGTTGAGATATTATATCTTTAACAGATGAGAATTTATTGTTTTATTTATCTGATTTTATGTTTTCAATAGGTATATTTTTTTATAATAGACCTTTATCAGATGAGAATTTTTGCTTTATTTTATTTATTTTGTTCAATGAGTACATTTATCATATTAGACCTTTATCACATGAGAATTTTGTTTTGTTTTTCTGATTCCTTGTTTTCTATATATATTTTTTACAAGTTACACATTTATGAGGTAAGAATTTCTGTTTTATGGATCTGATTTCTTGTGTCCTTATGTCTATTTTGCATACTAGACCTTTATAAGTTGAGAATTTTCATTTTTATATGATCTCTTGTGTTCAATATGTATATTTGAGATATTAGACATTTATCAGATGAGAATTTATCCTTTGTTCAATATTTTATTTACAGTATGTATATTTTGGATATTTGAGTTTTTCTCCCACTATTTTCAAGTGGGCTGTTGGCTTGCTGTAACTTGCCTTTATTATGTTTAGGTATGTTCCTTTAATTCCTTCTTTCTCCAAGACTTTGAGGATATCATGAAAGAGTATTTGATTTTGTCAAAGGCTTTTTCAGAATCTAAAGGGAAAATCATGTATTTCTTTTCTTTCAGTATGTTTATATGATGGATTAAACTCACATATTTTTGTATGTTGAACTATGTGACTGCATTTCTTGGATGAAGCCTACTTGATCATGGTGGATTATATTTTGATGTGTTCATGAATTTGGTTTGCGAGAATTTCATTGAGTATATATTCATCTACTTTCATGATTATGGTTTGTTCTGTAATTATGTTTCTTTGTTGTATCTTTGTTTGATTTCGGTAACTAAACCCTCATAAAGCAATTTGACAATATTCCTTTCTGTTTCTAGTGTGAGGAACAATTTAGGTATATCAGTGTAAGCTCTTCTTTGAAATTCTGGTAGAATTCTGTGCTGAAACAATCTGGCCCTGGGCTTTTATTGGTTGACAAACTTCTTCTATTTCCTTAGGGGTTATAGGTCTATTTAAATTGTTTACATGATCTTGATTTAGTTTGTGCTTCTGATACCTATTCAGAAAATTCTCCATTTTTTTCTTTTCTTTTATAATTTAATTTATTTTACATATCAGCCTTGGGTATGCCTGTCCTCCTCCATCGCCACCTGCCTTCTCATGAGGCTATCCCCCATTCCCATCTCCTCCAGAGCAAAGACTCCCCTGGGTATTCAGCTCAACCTTGTAGATTGAGTCCAGGCAGGTCCAGTCCCCTTCTCCCAGGCTGAGCAAAGTGTCCCTGCATAAGCTCCAGGTTCCAAACAACCAGCTCATGTACTATGGACAGGTCCTGGTCCTACTGCCTGGGTGTCTCCCAAACAATTCAAGCTAATCAACTGTCTCACTTATCCAGAGGGCCTGATCCAGTTGGGGGCTCCTCAGCTATTTGTTCATCATTCATATCTTTCTAATATTTTGGCTTTTTGTCCCTTTGGTTTTTCCAATCTTGGTCTCAACTATTCTTGCTCATACAATCCCTCCTCTTTTTCTCCTATTGGACTCCTGGAGCTCCACCTGGGGCCTAGCTGTGGATCTTTTCATCCACTTTCCTCAGTCATTGGATGAGATTTCTAGCATGACACTTAGGGTGTTTGGCCATCGGATCATCATAGTAGGACAGTTTGGGATTCCTCTCTATATTGCCAGTAGTCTACAGTGGGGGTATCTTTGTGGATTTCTGGAGACCTTTCTAGCACTTTGCTTCTTCCTATTCTCATGTGGTCCTCATTTATTGTGGTATCTTATTCCTTGTTCTCCCTTTCTGTTCTTGATCCAGCTGGGATCTCCTGCTCCCCTATGCTCTCTTTCCCTCAGACCTTGCCCTTCATTTCCGCCATTCACATCCAGGTTGTTCATGTAGATCTCATCCATTTATCTGTCATAGGGTAATCCCTGTGTCTTTCTTATGGTCCTGTTTTCTAGGTAGCCGCCCTGGAGTTGTGAGTAGCAGTCTAGTCATCTTTGTTTTACATCTAGTATCCTCCTATTAGTTAGTACATACCATGTTTGTCTTTCTGAGTCTGGGTTACCTCACTCAGGATGATTTTTTCTGGAACCATCCATTTGCCTGCTAACTTTATGATGTCATTGTTTTTACTCTTTCACAAGGGAGGCATCTCAGATAGCCTGCATAACAGATATTTATATTATGATTGATAACAGTAGTGATTACAGTTATGAAGTACCAAGGAAAATAATTTACAGTGGAATGTCACAACATGAGCGATTCTATTTAAATGGTCATGGTATTAGGAAGGTTAAAAATAGTAGTTCTAGACCTATGCAGTATCACAATATGAGGTTGGGAGTAGCTAACAGTCTCTTTCACTATTGGCAAAGCTGAGAATGAGATGCATAAGACAAAGCACTACTTGCTAAGGAAGTGTGCAGAGAGGCAGAAAGACTGGAAACAGAGCTTCAGACTATGCAGTGCAGCAACAAGAAAAGTGAGAGATGGCCATTGCACAGTGTCATGGTCCCCTGAAAGACAGGCACTTAACAATAGGAGACTGACTCCTAGGCCAGACCATTTAATTTTTCTGAGGCCTTGGTGTTCCCATTCTTTATGTGCTGCATGTGTGACATGACCTGCTTATGCCCCATCTTAAGCTTTTCATAGAAGGATTGGCTGGTGGTAGGTCCTGGGCCTAGAGATAAAGAATTCCATGGACATAGGCCTCAAGTATTATAGAAATTCAGGGTGTGTTCTAGAATACTAGTTGTAATGGGATGCTACATACTCTCTCCTAAGTACTGGGAACTTCAGGCATTTATTAAAATTGCTATTGTAGGGAAAGGGGCTGACTAAAGAAACCTACCCTGACCCTGGATCCCAGAACTAGGGAAAGAAGATTCAGATCAGGGCAGAAAGAAACACAGTTTGGCTCAGTCAGATCAGAGCCATCTCTGCCCCTGGCAAACTGACTTGTGAAACCAACCAGTCACAGAGTGGGACAGTATAACCATGGATCCCAAGTCAACCCCTGGTTGACTTAACCTCCAAAACATCCTGTGTGAACTGCCCTCCTAGTCAGTTAGAAAAAAAGGCTGTTCTCTCCACCTCGGTAGAGGCAGCTACCTTCCTAGACTTCTCCTTCCCAAATAAACCTCTTTCTCAAAAGAGTTTTGGGTATGAAGAACTTCATTCACTGGCATGGAGAAGATCCTTGCTGAGACATCCCTTAGTGGACAAAACAAGAGAGAGCTGAAAGAGCATAGCAAGGAAGGGCTAAACAGAAGATCTTTGCTGAGACATCACTCAGTGGACAGAGCAATAAAGAACTAAAAAAGTAACACTTTTCTCCAGAGCTACAGGGCATTGCTACATTTCTACAGGGGTTTCCCTTTTTTGCAGAATGAAGCAAAAGAAGCTATGTCTTAGGCCAGAGAAGCAGAGCTCTGCTAGGAAGCCCCCTTAAGAGTGGGGTGAAAATGGTCAGCTGTAGCAGCTGTCCAGGAGTGGAGCAGGATTACCACATCCTGTGGGGAGATCAGCCCCCAAGTTACAGGACTGAATTTCCTAAGAAGTCAGAAAAATTTCCCTTTGAGGGAACAGCTGCTTCTTTGCAGTCCACCTGTCAGAACAGTGCAAAAACAGCTTGAGGTCTCTGGGACACCTTCAGGACAGAGGTTTTTTAAGCAGCTTGAGGTGTCCAGGATACCTGCCCCACCAGAACTAAACTGTCTCCTTGCAGTTCCAGGCATGAGAGCTGTCTTCAGCAGCTCAAGGTGTTGCTTGACTCGTCAGGTTTTCTGGACAGCTTTCCCCATAGTTATTGCAACCAATTTACTTACATTGTTGGTGCCAAAACCAGGATCAAACCCACAGAGTTGCAAACAATTTACTTAGATCTATTCTGACCTTAGGCCAGGGAAGCAGGCTGTCTAGATGATGGGAAGTTGAGCTGCATGAGCTCTCTCAGTATGCGTGCTGAAACAGCTGTCTAAGCATTCCCCTAGGGTATGCTCCACAGGTGTATATCCTCTAGAATCTGTAAAGATGTTTCTCCTGTCTTCAAAACAAATTTTCAATGATGGTACCTGTCACAAGGGAGACCAAAATATCATCATGAACAGTTTTGAGGATGGGATTCAACATCATGACAGATTTATAAACACCCCAAGGGTATATCTATGTGTCACTCAAGTAAGTACACTGGCAGAACTATAATGCTCAGAGTGGTGCTCCCAATTTTCACCAAGGTATCACCTGGGAACTGTGAGAAGGAACTGCTCATGCCCATCCACAGATCCCTGATTTCAGGGAGTAGGGGGAGATACAAGAACAAACACATCAAAAAATACACAACACATACACATGTATGTGAGACACAGAGACAAAGAAAGAGATACTTAGTAGACAGAGAGTGGATTGAGTGAGAGGTGGAGAACTCTATCAATTTGATGCTTAACAAATGCATGCAGGTGTGTCCATCTCACAGCGAGCAACAAAAGGAGCAGGACGGTGTGTGTGCGTGCGGCTGTAACTACACCTGTTACCTCACACAATAGTCCGTTCACTGAGTACCTCAAATATATGAACTCAACTCGCTGCTTTGGAGAATCCAAAATACATAACGCGTCTTTCCCAAGCACAGTAACAAAAAAAAAACAAATCAAACCTCAAACCCCCCCTCCCCCCCCACCCCACCGCGTCACACCCTTAGCCGGCAGCGTTAACGATTAGTATTATTCTTTCTCCTCTAATGTAAACAATAGTTACAGTGGCTTGGGAACATAATACACATGCAAGATCCCTCTAAACTCACTAGACTCATTAGTTCTCTAACACTGTTGTATATACTTTATTGAACATGTGCCACCATGTCATTGTTTGCTTTTTTGTTTTTCTTTTTGGCTTACGCATTATTTTTTTTGTTTGTTTTTTTATTTTCCATGGAGAGCAATGTCAGCATATTCATAAAAGCTGAAAATATCAGTGCGTCTCACAGTCATGCTACACACATATTCTATTCCTGTGTTTAAATCTATATTGTTATGCCGTGCATATTTGTCCCTCTATATAATTGACGGACACAGTTCCTGAGCAACTAATTTCTAGAGAAATGATATGCTCTCTCTTCCTGTTTT
>NW_023413847.1:0-23422 GCF_903995425.1 Onychomys torridus | reverse complement strand
AACAGTGAAGGCTATTGCTGTTGCCCTTTGTAGCCTTCCAGAGGCTGAAGGGAGGTCCCTATTGTTGATGACACCATACACTTTGGACACCAGAAGGTATGATGCAAGCTTTCAACAGAGGGATGCAGCTAACTGTCCTATCCAGCTGTGGTGCCTATGAACCACAAGAGTGCCCAACATTACAAGATACCCAAAAAGGTACAATAATGGCATTCATATCTAGTTGGACTAACACACACTGCACCTGGGAAGTCATGCCTGGTACTAGAAACCTAGTCACCTACCCCACAGTAGTGAGTAAGCCAGCATAATCCCTAACTACATCCTAAATGCCTATCTTTACATATATCCTCACAGATATATGTAGCTCATCAAGGAGCTTCTCTCTGCAGCAGATGGAGACCATGGCAGAAATCCAAACTGATCATAAAGCAGAGATAATGACTGTGGGGTACCCAGCCCCAACTTCTCCACCAAAGCTTAGGGAGCATCACACAATGGTGGGCAGAAAAATTGTAAGAGTCAGAGGACCAGGGAATTTACTGTAAGTTTGTGACTCCTAGAAATGACAGGGAAGCTGCACCATGGTATACAACAGCATGGCGGCCTGAAAAGGACAGCACCAACAGACCTGCTAACGGGGAAGGGGAAATCTCAGAATCCCACCCTAGACAAAGACCTACAGGCCACTAAACACTGCTAAGAGAGGGAGAATCATGGAAAGGTGATCTCCTTAAGTAGTTATCCAGTACCAAGTGATCAGTCCTAACATCATATACACACTAGCAAAACCAAATGGACTCATCAAGTTATGTATATCTGTGTGTTTATACATATACATTATATATGTATGTGTGTATAGTGTGTGTATACATAACAATTATAAAAAAAAAAGGAAACCATGAATTTGAGAGGGTGTGAGAAAGAAGGGCATGGGAGAATTTGAGGAAGAAAAGAGAAAGGGGAAATGATATAATGATATTTTAATTTTAAAAATCAGTCTTAAAATTAAAATAGTAAAATACACATACACACGCATGCACATGTACACACTGGACTCGCTATGAAGAAGCCATAGGGAACACTGCTGTTTAATGCTTATTAGCTCCTGATCCCACTGCTCCCAAGTTCACGGCCCTAAGCAATTTGACTTCCAACATGATTTTACAAAGCCTTCTGGTGCCCAGCAGCCTTGCCCAGAGAACTGTCACCCAACAGCGGATCGTTGGCAGCCATCAAGACTGTCTTCATGGCTACTGGCTTGCTTTGAACACGTCATAGGTGCCTTTGAGGAAGCCACTCTCAGTGGCAGAGTTTGGCTTGCTGCCACAGCACAACTCCGGCCCCAGAAGACGCTTTTCCTGCTGACAACTGTTCCAGTCAGCTTGCACTGGACTCTCCGCTCTCCACCGCCGTGGTAAAAAGCTAGCTGCGGTTTTCAGCCCAGCTAGATGGACTGGGCTGGTGCAAAGGCATCCTGTGCCTGTCAAGGACTATGCTAAGAGTATTGCAGACACAGCCCTCCCATTGTATAAGGGGCTTTGACATCATTGGTGCAAACACCCTTGTCTCAGCCCCCTCCTGGCTATGTAACCAGGATGGTCAGCTCACTTGAGACACCTTCTGCTGGCCTTAGATGTGATGATATAAAGCCCACTAAAAAGCTTCTCCCGGTGGTCTTTCCTGGTCAACATTTTAATCTTTATTATTCATAGAGGAATATGGCAAAAGCAGAAGCAAATTGGTAACAGCAGCAAAGAATAACTTGAGAGCTCCAGAGAAAGAGCTGGAAATAGACACGGCAGAAACGATAAAGAAGGATGAAGTTGAAAGAAGGGAAGAAGGTAGAGAGCCGAGGCGGAAGATAAAAGCTGATAAAGAGCCAGTGATGGCGAACTGTGCAGGAACGCATTCAGGAGAGCTACTAAACTTAATGATCTGAGTCCCAACATCCAAACTCCAAAACCTGTAACACAAGCTTCTGCCCAGGGCCATATGTCAGCATCGTAGGCACAAGAGCTGGAATACTCACAATAATGGAAACCAAAGGCCATGAAAGTTGAGGCCAGTCCAGGAGCTGTAGCACTCACTAGCTGGTGTTTCCTGCCATGGGCACTCACTGCTGCTAGAATCCAAGTGCTGGAACCACTGGCAATTAAAACCCGCAGAAACAAGCCTCCCATCCGAGTGCCTAGGGCTGTAAGTCTCTGGCTTCTAAACCCTATGGCCATAGCCCCCTGGCTATAAGAGCTAAGTCTTGGGCATCAGGGGTCCAGCATTGCCACCACTGGAGGAGTTTCTTCTCACCTACTCATGATACCCAAGCCAGCCAGAGCAGAAGGATCCAAGCTGGTTGGTGACATTATAATCATACTGCACATAGTATTGGTTATGTATAGAAATACTTCGAGACCAACTCAGCTTTAGGGTGGTGAATTATTCACTATTCAAGAAATATGATTAAATTTCTTATTTTAAGCTTTTTCCAATATTACTGATGAGAAGAGAACCAGTCTGCAACGCTATTGTTCCTTACCCCGAGTGTAAGATTTCTCTCTCTATGGGTTGGTTCCGCTGGCATCCCTTCTCTCCATGTGATACTTAACACTTCACTTCCTGTTTCTCTGTCTTCATCTGGACTTTGCTATCACTGCTATTTAGTTGGCCCTTAGCTTTGCACTCTCCAGGCTCTTTGGATTTATTCACACATTCAATTGTAAGAAGAAAAGGGCAGAACCAATGTGTGGCTTTAATTTACCAAACTGATCTCCCAGCAAGTTAAGCAAACTCTCACCTTTACAAACACATAAATAAATAAGTAGTTTTCCCTATTCCCATCGTATAACTGATGTGATTCCTTTTCAGAGGCAACATGGAGAGCTGACATAGAATACCCCAAAACCATCAGTCTTCCTTCTCATTCTTCATCAGAACACCACTCTTACCTCCTAGCTTTGGCTTTGTTTCAGCTCTAAAGAGATAGACAGAGAGATCACAAAAAAAAACTTTTGCTCTTCAAATAATGAAAATACGCTGAACAGCAAATTTTGAAAAGCAAAATAATTGTAGTATATTACTTCAGAAGCCTCTCAAGAAGCAGTCACTAATTAAGACAGTAAAATACAAGCTCCTCTTCTCCACACTGTAAAGGGACTTACCAACTCTGTGAAGTAGAGAGTGTTGTCAACACCTTCTTTAAAATGGTGAACTCACCCTCAGCATGTAAAGTCACTGTCTACAATCAGACTACCAGTCAATGGCAAAGCTGAGACTGTGTGAGATAGTGTGCAGCCCCTGCACTACGCTTTCTTCCTTATGGGAAGATTTGAATTTAAATTAAGAGACTTACTTAGCAGGTATTTCTGTCTTCTGGTATCAGTGTTCCTTACTGCTAATAAATACAACTCAGTCTCCATTTTTGCATAATGAGTATTGTGAGGACAAGAAACACTGAAGTATTCTGCATCGAGCATGGCTTTAGCACTTGGCTCTTTCAACAAGCTCACATCTTAGCACCTGCTGGGTATTAACACGTCTAAGCTCTGGGAGTGCAAGATGCAGAAAGCAGAGCTCTGACCTCATGTCCTTAGAGTTTAAAGTTCATTATCTATGATATATGGTAACAATACTGAGCTAAAGGCACCACCCACTACCAGGGGAACACCTAAGAGGAAAATGTTTGCCTAGCAATCCTAGAAAAATAATGAAAACTTGCAGGGTACAAAAAGACACTACTTTTAAATTTTAATGACCCATATAAAAAATGATACACTTTTTACCAAAATAGGGCACTTAGAAGACATTTAAATAGTGCAGGAAACTATAACCTTGAAATTGAGATGTAGGTAGTACACTGTCTTGTGGACAGAGAGCCTGTGCATCCATGTGAATGTAATGCACCAATGTATGCACACATAGAAACACATTTTCCTCAGTTTACCATTGTGTCACACACAAAATGAACACTAAGCCGTTATTATTTTGTTGCCCTGTTAGACCTTTAATAGTACACCTTCAGGGCTAGCCGAGCTCCTCAGAGCTGGGAACACACCTCTTCTCTGACATTATTTGCTCGTTCTTTCCTCTCTTGCCTCTTACGCAGGGCTGTCTCTAGTGCACTTCTAATGCAGCGCCTTCCCACACCACATTCAGCACAGTTCTCCAAGATCAACTGTCTTATTATGAGGAAGCAGACATCTTTCGAGCCCTGAGAACATTATTGCAGTAGTGTATATGGAAAATAAGCCAAGGCTAGTAATGATTTCTCTCCTTCCTTTCTTTCCCTTGCTTCCCACTCGAGTTGTTTCATACGAGAGATGTGTTTGATCAGCTCATACTTTTCATGGAATAACCTATTAAAATAAGCTTTCAAACTGCAGACAACATTACTCAACATGCAGCAAATGTCGCTCTACGAGAGAGGGGTTTAGGGTGGGATTTGTGTCTTGCAATTGCTTTGGAAGTCAATTACTCCTAATTCAGTGACATCCTGTCAGCCAAAGTTCAGAGACTTAAGCTGTAAGATCTGCTTACAACATATAATTCCTCCATGAACCCTATTATGCCATCTATTGTTTTCTTTTCTGTGATTTGATCAAATTCAGTCACTCCAAAAACTGATTGCATATGAACACAAACACACTAAAAACGGATGACAAAATTGAATACTGGTCCCTAGGTCAATGGTCTCCTTATTAAGAAATTAAAATTTACAAAATCTAAAGTTAATAGGATGAGTATCTCTGACTATGTGCTTTATAAGATTTTTTTGTTTATTTTTCCTCTGATTCTTTAGGAAAATTAGCACTACACTGAAGGCATAATACTGCAGAAAAGGAGCTAATTTTTGAATTAAAAAAAATTCAATGGGCACCAAAACATAACTGTCCAAAGAACTTACCATTAACGTGTTTGATATCCGTCAGAGAAATATAACATGGGGAGTATCTCGTACGTCTTTTGTGTCTGTAAATACATCGTGTCTGCAATAGTGGTACCGGCCTCATTGTCCATCCTGCACCAGAAACGGCTTCTGCTCTGGCATCTTCTTTGGCTTCAGCTGAAAGGCAAGGCAAGACACAACATCATAATTATAATTGCTAGAAGGATGTCGCTGAGGTGGTTAACCAGAAAGCTCTCTAAAAAGAGTGTGGCGTGATAATTTTACTTCTCATCTTTAAGTCAAAAGAGCTTTATTTCCCACTTGAAACTGACATGCTTTTTTCATTCTCTATTTAACTTTCTACCTTGGCCACCAATAAACTAATATCAAACATGTGACATGAACTGATAACACAGGACATGTTTTCTTGGCACTACAAATTCTAGCCTAACAGATTTTCCTTTGTTTTGTTTTATAGGTTTTACTCAGTCACATTCTCTACTTTATTGTATGCCTTCACTGTGAGTATAAAAATAAATGTTTTTCCTAATTATCATGGTCCTGACCAAAACCTTTAATTTCTAAATTTCTACTTTCCCATTTACAAAACAAAAGTATTTTCATGGGAAATAGTAAAATTCAAAATACATTATTTGTATGACAGTGTTTTCAAGTCTCAAAGAAAAATAATTATTGCTTCCCAAACAGCACCACTGAAATGTGTATTATTAACCCCTAGTCCCAGTACTAAATACTGTCTTCTCCTCTAAGAGAAAGAGTTGGAGAGTTTCAGAGAGAAAATCCTCTGTACCCTTTCTATATTGTCCAAGGCCTCCTTGGACAGGTATGCTGTGATAAGATAAAGCTATCAGGCAATTCCCTGGGAGACACTTTTGCAGGAGAGAAAATGGCAAAGGAGCCCAGCAGCGGCATCCATTTGACTCTGATGCAAAACTGACCCACAGTGAAGGAGAAGGGGGACAAGGCCTGGACTGAAGCTCCCTGGGTCCTGTTGCACAGGTTCCACAAGGCTGTTGGGTGGTCCTGCTTATTCCAGGCCTCCCAACACTGTGGGAGCACTGTCGTACCCCTCCTGCAGAATGCAATGGGCCAGATGCAGCCTGAGGGAAGTGTGCCCAGGGCTCAGATGCCAACCTGGATTGCAGAGTCCAGCAGCAAGTACACTTCCTGACAGTGGGGAAGTTTTGAAACCACATTGTGACAGCGGACACCCAAAGCGAGATCCTTTGAAACACAAAAGACACCCGGGGTCCAAGAATCAGTTTAGTGTGGTGTTAAATGGCTAATCAGAATCAGAAGAAGAATGGGGAAAATTCAACTTCTTCTGATAACTCAGAGCTGAGGGTTACTGAGAGTTCCACAGAGGGTCCTGATGCTGGGCAGTACAGAACAATTGGTTACAAGACGTACAGCTCTTGCCTGACTTCTCAAGACAAAGTGTGGATGCCCACCTTCTTCTCCCGCTTCCAATCCTCTTGATACGTTGACTTCTCATCAGGGTGAAACTAACCACTTTCAGTTATTTAACTTTTCACGTGTGTGATAATAAGTGCATGCACATCATGGTGCATTTGTGGAGCTGGAGGGACATCTCTGAGTGTCCTGCCGTGGGTTCCAGACATCAGGCTTCTCTCTGGCCCAGCTTTGATGTCCCTTTGGAATTCCCAGTCGAGTTTTAGGAACTAAAGTCTGGAGCACAGCACAAGCAATCCATACTGTTCTATGAAATGTCCTTCAGAGAGTGAGTGCTTAATGACATGCACCTCAATGTCATGGAAGAGTGTATTGCAACATTAAGAAAAAGAACGAGGGAACTGATTCCAATGACTGCTTTCAAATCTCCTCCTACACCTAGCTGTCCTGAGGAAAATTACACCCTGAGGCTGCAAGCAGACTCTAGGACTGTTTCCTTGGATTCCAGACTCTATTGCTCATGACTCTAGATTCATTAACTCTCCTTACGTTAATGTGGTTTTAGGTCATTGATCAGATGTGATGCTTTCTTAGTTTCACGTGCTGCAGAGAAAGCAATTCATCACTGTTTAAACCCCTTACTATAGTCTCCTTTAATTCAATTTTTAAATTGAGCTCTGGAAATTTAATCCTGCTGTGTAAAGCTCCTTTTTAAAAAGCTATTTATAGGAAGAATGTCACCTGTACGAAAGGAAAGGGGTGATCAGAGAAATCTTATCTCACAGTACTTGATGATGCCTTGCAAGTAAAACAGTCATGAGCTCCAATAATCTAAGTCCCATTGTCCAGGTCTGTCCTAGGAGCCAGAACATAGGAGCTGTATGGTAGGTCAGGGAGATAGATTTGGAGACAAGCAATATGGTTCAACCCCCCAAGTATATGTATTTCCTAACCCTGGATAGCACAGGGTGGTGGTGAAGACTCCAAGGACTCCAGAGACAGGCCAAGAGGTAAATCTGAAAGAGTACCAAAATGCCTCCCCAAGCCAGGGGGACACACTGACACAATGGTTCTGGCATCCCTGGTGGACTGAGCACTTGCTGTTGTAACGTCCTCTCCGGAGAGGGGTCACAGAGTAGCAGAAAGTCTATCAAAGCTCTGGTCCCATTGAAAAGAATCTCAAATAGCAAAGCATGCCTCCCCTACTATGTTCCCAGACAATTCTGCCCAAAACAGAAACATCAAACCAATAGGGAGCAACAGAAGGGCAGGACCAGTGTCTGGGCACTGACAGCATGGAGCCATTCAGGTAAAGAACCAACCAAATACTTAGAGGTTTATAAACGTGTTCTACAAGGTTCTGGTGAAGCATCACTGGTGGGCTGGCTATAGGAGGATCAGGTCTTTCACGTTCTGATTTTTGTTTTAAAACACAGGTGTGAGAAGCACAGTACACCATCCTGGATCCAAATCTCTGGGTCCTCTCTCAACACAGGAGATGCTTCAGTAACCCTGGCTCTGGATCCCTCTGGACTTGTCCGCTGATAAACAGACTTCTGTATTCATCGGCTGGTAAAGCACTAACCAGTTGTCCCCACCATCGAATTAGGGAGGCACTTCTAGCTCAGCCATCTTCTAAGGTGGGCAAATGTGCACAGGACCTTACTGTGCCCTTCACTGATGGCTGCCTGGACCTGAGTGCAAACATCTGACAGGGCTCCTTCCTGAGAAGACTCCTGAGAAGCACATGCTGGATCTTTACCATCTCAAGCTGCTCTTTGAAATGTTTCTGTGTCACCTTGTCCGTCCAGTAGTGTCTTAGTTACTGTTCCCTTGCTGTGAAGACACCACGACCAAGGAAACCTACAAAAGAAAGCATTTAACTGGGTACTTGCTTATAGTTTCAGAGGTTTAGTCCATTATCATTATGGCAGGAAGAATGACAGGCAAGTGCTGGAGCAGGAGCTGAGAGACACATCCTGATTTATAGGCAAAGAGAAAAACACTTTGGAAACCTCAAAGGACACACCTGGTGACACAACTCCTCCAGTAAGACCACACTCCTTAATCCTTCCCAAACAGATCCACTAACTAGGGACCAAGTATACAAATACCTGAGTCTATGGGGGCCATGCTCATTCAAACCACCACAAGTGGACAAGATCTCTCTGATGCATGACACTTGGCAGTCATATAGGGGATGAAGATGACAATGGATAGGTGGACATATGGTATAGTCAGTTAATGACAAGCAGGTAAGTTCTGGGAGACAATGTTTGTGGAGAAACCACATCATAGATGAGAGATAGAATGAGTGTATTAAGTTATCGTCACAAACAAGCACTATTTTAAGACCATCTGAACCAAAACTTCCAAGGAGATTCATTGAAATTAAATTGTGTTCACCAAATCAGACACAGTGGTACCCACCTGTAATGCCAACACTCAAACAGCTGGGATAAGAGAATAATGAATTCAAAGCCAATGTAGGCTATGCAGAGAGACCCTGCCTCAAAACAATTGTATTGCCAAAAGTCACGGACACATTTTTCTAAAAATTAAAATAAACTATATTTAGATAATTGCATAGCATATATTCTCCCCATTCTTAAAATAAGTTGTCCAGCTTGGTATGGTAGTCCGCATCTACAATCCCAGAAGCTGGAAAGCTGAGGCAGGAGATCTAGGAGTTCAAGGATAGTTCCAGTTATAAGAACAAATTTGAAGCTATCCTGGGCTACATAAGCCCTTGCTTCAAAATTTTTTTAAATAAAGCCCTCATAAGTAGATTTAAGTCTACCATTCATTCAGTTTCATAGGCATTACCTGGATGTCTACATGTGGCCAAATCTTGTTTGACTGATTTCCTTGGTCCTGTTTCTTTTGACCATCTTCTCAAGAACATTTACCTTCAAAACCTTGGCTTTAAAAAAGAAAGATTATTTTCATCGTATCTATTAGGGTTTGATCTGGGATTGGTCAAACTCAGGTCATCGGGAATGGCACCAAGCAATCTTCCCTGCTGAGTCATCTCCCTGGCTGTGAGCGATCTGGGGAGAGCTCTGAACAGCCTGGATAATATTCAGAAGCAGAATGATGTCAACCATGATGTCAGCTGAGAGCTCATAGGCACTCAAAGAGCAAATGGAGGCCAGCTGGGAAGGAAGCTGCCCATGGCTCACAGCCCCCACAACTCAAATGCCATGAAGGAGGAAACAGAAGTTGCAGAGTTTGAGTGGGAGATGGAGGATATAAACTTGAAAGCATTTGGGTTTGACAAGGTGGAGGTGTGAAGGAGCTTCATGTACCAGAGGAGTGCAGCACACTTGTCACTATAGCAGATGAAGGAAGCTAGTTAGTTGCTTGAGGGTCAATGACAAGCTGCTGAGAATCAATGTCATGAACCTCATCAATAAACACAAGAAGCCAATGATCAAGGCTCTCCTTGGAGGAGAGGGGACCATAAACAGTCATTAGGTAGAAGATGTCCTTGGATGGGAAAGTGGTCATGTTTTCTAGACATCAACATCAATGGACAGAAAGAGAGAAGCATCAGTTTGGATGATGGAGCATATGCCACCAGTGTCAAGCCTGGTGGCCCTGCCACTACAGAGGGATCCTTCTCCTTGGGAGACAGGGATGTTGTGAACAGTGGTATTGCATGCCAAGACCTTCTTTCTCCTTCAATTAAGGATATCTTTTCTTGATATCACAATCTGGGGTTGAAGTTATTCTCTTCTGGAGCTTGGATAAATCATTCTAAGGCCTCCTGGCTTTTAGGGTTTTGAAGCTGTTATTCTGATGTGTTGACTATTGTATGTGACTTACTATTTTTGTTTGCAGTTGGTCAATATGCCCACCGTTTCAGCTATAATATGATGTGAGGAGGATCTTCCCCGCTCTTGTCTCTCGACATCCTGAATGCCTCCTGTATCTTGATAATCATCACTCTCAACTAGATTTGGAAATTTTTCTACTTTGATTTCATAAAACATATTTTCTATGCCTTTAACTTGTACTTCCAGTCTGATGTTTCATAAACCTGGTCTTTTAATGGTATCCCACTGTTGGGACTGCATTATTTTAGTTTCGTTTTTGTTGCTTCACCTGTCTTATCTTTGAGTCCTGATAGTCTGACTCCCACCTGATCCGTTTTGTGAGACATTTCATTGAGTTTTCTACTATATGTATTGATCTCTTTATTTTCAAATTTTCAGTTGATTTTTTAGCATTTATCTTTATGAATTCTATTAATTCTACTTTCATATCCTGTATTACTTTCATTCATCTATTTATTTACATTCCCTTTTAATTCATTCAGGAGTTTATTCATGTCCTCGGATTTCATTTTATCTCTCTACCTCTGTGTCTCTGCCTCTATCTATCTGTCTGTCTATCTATCTATCTATCTATCTATCTATCTATCTATCTATCCATCTATCTATCTATCTAACCATCTATCTATCTATCTATCTCCATCTATCTATCTATCTCTATCTATCTATCTGTCTATCTGTCTATCTGTATATATATATATATATATATATATCTGCCTACCTACCTACCTGAGACATTGTCTCTTTGTATCACTGGATTTCCTGGGACTTGCTATGTGCACCTAACTGGCCTCAAAGTCACAGAGATCCACCCACATCTGCTTCTACCATGCCTGGCTTCAAACAATCTTATAATCAATCTTCTGGATTTTTTATTTTGGGATTTCATCTAAATTCACTTCCATTAGAAACCACTACTGTGGATTTGATAACCTTCTAAAGAATCATATTGGGAATGTCTAATTTTGTGTGTGTGTGTGTGTGTGTGTGTGTGTGTGTGTGTGTGTGTGTGTTTCTTGAATGGGACTTACACATCTGGGATTAGGCTATGGGTTGGAAATTTTGATCATCACACTCTGTAGTATCCAGGTTGAGGTGCCATTTCTCCCCACTACACTGAGATTGATGCTCAGCACCTTAACCCTCATTTATATTCTTACAGTCAACCACGACCTCCAACATCAACCACTCTAAGAGCAGAATACAACCTGGGAAACCAAGTACAACTGGACAGGCTCACCATGAAAGTGCAGTAATAACCAATGTGATTTTTAAAAGTCACTCCTTTAAATCCAATAACTTTGGAGGGACAAAGGAACAAGTTAGAGCAGATATGCACTATAATATCAGTTATTAAGAGCAGGAATAGAAAGAAAGCAAGATAAGACCAGTAATTCATGATAGAACAACAGAAAACTGTAGTGGCACAGTCGGAAATAATCCCAGCACTTGGGAAGCTGAGATAGGAAGGCCTCAAGCCTTGGGCCGACCTGTCTCATCCTACCTCAAGACAGAGGAGAGGAAGGATGGGTAGGTAAAGAAGACAGAGCAGGACAAAGTAATCCACAAGATTAAAATTAGATATTAAACAGCATCTGCTTTCATGCAGTTAGTATCCTGACCCCAGGTGCAACTGTCTGTGGACACTGACCTGAGCACAGGTGCAGACTGTCTGTCTGTGGACACTGACCTGAGCACAGGTGCAGACTGTCTGTGGACACTGACCTGAGCAGGTGCAGACTGTCTGTGGACACTGACCTGAGCAGGTGCAGACTGTCTGTCTGTGGACACTGACCTGAGCACAGGTGCAGACTGTCTGTGGACACTGACCTGAGCAGGTGCAGACTGTCTGTGGACACTGACCTGAGCAGGTGCAGACTGTCTGTCTGTGGACACTGACCTGAGCAGGTGCAGACTGTCTGTAGACACTGACCTGAGCACAGGTGCAGACTGTCTGTGGACACTGACCTGAGCAGGTGCAGACTGTCTGTAGACACTGACCTGAGCACAGGTGCAGACTGTCTGTGGACACTGACCTGAGCAGGTGCAGACTGTCTGTCTGTGGACACTGACCTGAGCAGGTGCAGACTGTCTCCTGCTAAGCCTTACCTGATCACAGGCCTTTATACCTCTTGATTTTCTTTGCCTGTTCATTTGTGTTGACATCTTCTGGTTAGAGCAGAGCCACTGTGGTACTGGGCCTCCCGTGTTGATTTCTGTCATGTTTGTCAGCCAGGCACTGAGTGTTAGAAACATAGATGTCTGTAAGTCTCTAGGTACTAGGTGGGGATGTCAGCAAATGTGTCAAATGCCATATCTTAGAGTCCAGTACCTTTGAGCATCATCCCTCTCCTGGTAAGTCAGTAAATTTCACTCTACTCTGTGACTCAGACAGATTTCTACAACATGAAAGATAAAAACACTGCATGGTTCTAACTCTGATTTTCTTTTCTGGCTAGAGGAATTGTGCAGGCTGGGTCTCAGAGAACAGTCCCCTGACACATGCCCTGGGATTTAATAGTGTGCCATACCATCACATCACATACAGCCACAGGGGTGCAGAATATTTGTCTCTAAATCAAGTAGCCACTAACTCAGCAAGGGTCTTTTTTTCAAATTCATTCCGTAGACCAGGCTGGCCTCAGACTCAAAGATCCTCCTGCCTCTGCCTCCTGAGTGCTGGGATTAACGGCATGTGCCACCACTGCCTGGCTTACCACCAAGGATCTTTTTAAAAGGACGTCTTCCCACTGCTTTACTCGAGTGAGGAGGAAAAAGGTTTTGCCTGCTCCTGTATGGATGCCGGTCCAGCTGGATTGAAAATTTTCTTAATGGTGTGCTCAGTGTTGATTGTACTTTTGAGAATATATGTGTATATTTTACACACATATAATATACTATATATATACATATATATATATATTATATATATATATATATATATATATTATATATATATAATTTCCCTTGGTCTCTTCTATTCCCTCTGCCAGCACGGCAGTTACGGACTCAGTCCCTCTGTCTCTGTCTCTGTCCCTCCCTCCCTCCCTCCCCCTTTTTCCTCCCCTTGTTAATGCCCTGAGCTGTGTGTTGGTTTTCTCTAGTGTTCTCTCTGACTGAAGTCACAGGTCTCACCTTCTTCTGCATTTGCAACACTGCACTGGGTGCACAGCTCTCCACAGCTGGGGCACAGCCCTTCCGAACAGACTCTGGACACTCTCCCCTCTTCTTCTTCCTAAAGATTCCTCCCTTTCTTGAATGCTACTGAAATGAGTGGTTTTTCTGCCATCATTTGCCTCATGGGATAACTGCCCTGCAGCTATTCCCTGTCTATGTCCTTGAGATGTTAGTGCATGGTGCCATCCTGCACCTGCTATCTCTTATAGTTACCAGCAGCTTGGCTGGTTGCATTTATTGGCAACATTCAACCTCACAAACATGTAGTGAGTACTCTCTAAGTGGTAGACATTGCTAGACATAGAAATGGTGGGTGGGAGGAGCATGCTTTAATTCCTCCTGTGTGTGCTCTCCAAAGCAACAAGGCTCTGGTTGAGAATGAGCGGCTGATGAAGTCAAGGCTCCAGAACAAGGGTTAGAAAGTTTGGTGTGTGCCAAATTGTTCTTGGGGCAGACAGCTTTAACACTGAATTTTAACATTTAAACCTTACATTAAGGCATTTGCATTTAGCAAGTGCCTGCTATACTTATCACATGGTGTTTGACAGGAGCCTGTGGTCTGAGATCATGCCAACTCAGGAGTAGAAACTATTATCAACAGCCCACACTGATCCTCCTTGTCAATGACACACACACACACACACACACACACACACACACACACACAAAAGATACACAGAAAAATCAGCTTAAATTTCAGTGAACTTTTGCCTGTGACTTCAGAATTATAATTCTTTTAAGAGAAAATTGATTTATCCTATAAAAACCTGTAAAGCACTATTATTATACAATGGAGCTTTTGATAACTCTGAGGAAAGATGGGTACTGTGAATCTCTGCTGCTCTGCTCTCTTCAATAAAGAACTATTTCAATCAATAGGAAATAGCAAGCAGACATGAGGGAAATATCCCTTCTATGGGCTGGTAAGAAAAGATATAGATTTACAGCCATTAGAGAGACAGTCATTTCTTCTGTTATAAAATATAGTTAATATCTACAGTTAGTTAGCCTACCTACTCAAGACCATTTAGTAATTACTAAATGATTTTTCTCACTACTTCACAAAGTAAAAATGTTCAGGAAGCATTAAAAAGGACAAAAATTCAAAGTAACCTTGAAAACGAACCCTGAAGGACAACTTAACATCAGCTTCTGAGAGGTACTTGCAGATGTTGTAAAGCAGAATATATAAAGAAAATATGCAGTCGTGGTACATCTCATGCCAGCAAAGAATAGTTGTCCAAATATGCACTCCCAATCAGACAAAGTTGGATTTAAATCTCATCTTCACCTAGCTGGATGATCCTTCTAAATGATAGTGTACAATGGGCATCCTATGCAATGGGCATCTGTGCAGTGGGTATCTTGTGCAGTGGGCATGCTGTGCAATGGGCATCCTGTGCAATGGGTATCCTGTGCAATGGGCATCCTGTGCAATGGGTATCCTGTGCAATGGGCATCCTGTGCAATGGGCATCCTATGCAGTGGGAATCTTGTGCAATGGTTATCCTGTGCAGTGAGTATCCTGTGCAGTGGGTATCCTATGCAGTGGGCATCCTGTGCAATGGGTATCCTGTGCAGTGGGCATCCCAGCAGTACTGCTGTTACAGAGTCAATTGTGTTGTCTGGAAACACGTGTTGAAGGCCTTGTCTACATACCTGGTGTGGCCTTTAAAGAGGTAATGAACGTTGAACAATGTCCTAAGTGTAGGACTCTAACTCACAGGAGGAAGGTCCTGATAACAAGATGAGAGACACTATGGAAGCACACGTGAAAACAAAAGGCACTATGAGGATTCAAAGAAAAAGCAGCCGTCTTCTGGCCAAGGAGCAATGCCTCACCAGAAATCAACCTAGCCTGCACATTGATCTGGGACTTTGCATACCTCGTGTTACTGTGACAAAACACCAGATACAAGCAACTTCAAGGGGGAAATATTTACTTTCTTCTAATGGTTTCAGCATGGATACTTGGTTTCATGTTTTGGGCATAACATAATGATGACAAGGAACAGAAAGAGGGCATGTAGGAAGGGACCAGGCAAAGCAGCATATCCACAGACATGCCCCCATTGACTTACTGCCTCCAACTGGTTCCGTCTCTTACCTTTACCACTTCCCTACAGTGTCCTCACGTTACAACCTCATCAAATGATTAATACATTTATTGTGTTGGACCTCCCAGGATCTAATCGACTCTGAAAACATTAACACAGACAAACCAAGGGCTTGCTTTATTAATCTCCTGAGTATTTCTCAACTCAATAAAGTGACAATTACAATCAGCCTTCTAAGAGTCTAGCCATCAACTATGAGGAAAAATATTTTGTTGTTTCAATCACCCACTCTGTGGTGTTTTGTTACTGCAGCTAGAGCAGGCTAATACAACAATCTTCAGATGATAGTCTGAGGTTTGATGCACTCATGGGGATCACAGAGCTTTACAAAGTTAACATTCAAAGACAGTAATTCCTGTTGTTGATGTAGATTGACAAACAGAGACCACATGTAAAAGGATGGAAGGATGTCCTCCACATCCTTATCATCCTTTGAAGAATTAGCCAAAAAAGATTGAGCTCTCATTTCTGATGGCAGAGACAGGGTGGATCAGTCCAGGAACCTTTTAACAGTAAGAACTGGTACGTGAAGCCACCTGAGATGACATTTTCCCCTTTTCAGATAACACTGAGAATAAAGAGCATCCTTAGATTTCCCGTACATGCAACAGCTATTGATGGCCCAGAAGAAGCTATATTTTGTTCCAGAACAACTTTCCTACATAAATCCATCACCAAACTGCCACATTTCCTCTCAAGAAATGAATGCTTGAATGCTGGAAATAACCATTTCTGGAACCAAAAGAAAAAGGATTACAGCCAAAGAAGAAATCCTAGCTTTCTCCTACCCACGTCACTGCCGTAAACGCCTTTCTCTGCTGGGGCAGGCTTTGGTGATGCAGCTGCCTTTGAGTTATTTCTGCTCCTGTAAGTAACAGCAACAAAACTCAGTTGTTCACAAAAAAAAAAAAAAAAAAAAAAAAAAGAGGGAGAAAGCGAACGAGAGCCTATGGATGAGATGTATGCGTGTTGTCACATGTGAGGAAGCCCTGCTCGCCCATCCTCAACTGTTCCATCCTCTAAGGAAAACTGCTGTTGTCTGTGTGTTTCCATGTGTAGACAGGATAGTTCAATGGTTTCTTGAAACGCATAAATTTAGCAGGGTTGCTTTCTTCAAGTTTTCATTTTCTTTTGTACATTTATTTCAGCCAATTTTTTAATAAATAAATTTTTGCTACTGACAGGTTTTGGTTTTGTTGTGTTGTTTGTTTGTTTGTTTGTTTGTTTGTTGAGACAGGGCCTCGCCTAACCTGTTAGCCATGAGCTCCTACCTCTGTCCTCTAATGGCTGAAATTATGAACAAACACACCATGCCCATTTTTATCCATGTGATTTTCAAAATGATAATTTTAGAGTTCTAGAGGTTTTTATAGAAAATGTATACATACCTTATAGAAGCAAAAATCCCTAGATATCAAATTAACTGAGTAACTAAAGATTTGTGGTTTATTCTTTTTGACAGTTAATATTATTTATTTGCATTTAATTATTATTTTTAATTTTTAAAGCTGTATTTTAATTACAACATTTCTCCTTCCTTTTTTCGTTCCAAACCCTCCCATATACCCCTTCCCACTCTCCAAATTCATGACCTCCTTTTTTCATCAGTTGTTACAATCAGTCCTAAAAATGTGTGTGTGTGTGTGTGTGTGTGTGTGTGTGTGTGTGTGTGTGTGTAGCATTATATGGAGTCAATAGGTTATATTTAGGAATATATATGTATATACAAATACATGGATGTGAGGGTGATCTGGCTGCGACATCTGTCAATCTGTCACCCCATTGATCGCCAGGGTTGATTCGGCTGATCTGGCTGGCTAGGCAGGTGTCCCCTTCCCCCCTCACCGCTCCATGTGCGTCCCTCCCAAAGCAGCGCGCTCGGTCGAAGAGGACGACCTTCCCCGAATAGAGGAGGACCAGTCTTCAGTCAAGGGTATATGAGTAGCTGTGCTCCCCTGCTAGAACCTCCAAACAAATACATATATACACTTAATTATATTTAAGTTACAAACTAGCCATGAGAGTTCATACCTGAAGATACAATTTTGAGAACAAAGGCTTTGAAATTTCCACAAATACAGATAATTTCCCAAATGTATCTCTTTTACTTTTCTGTCTATAACTCAAACTATCCCTTGTACAGACAGCACATTGAAAGCTACAGCCTAAATTCTGGTAAGTCAGTGTGAGTTGCTGAACAAAAGAACATGCATTCTGATGGGCTTAAACTGGGGTGTTTGGAATGGTCTGTCTAATACACTCACCAATCTGCAGAGCTCCCTCAAGAGTTTATTTGCCCCCGTGAAATGCCACTGGGTTTTCAGAAAGCTCAAGGCAGGGCCTGCTGCCCCAATCATATGTCCTGTTCTTAATGCCCTTTCTCAATGCATCTCTTCTCAGGAGATGTGTGAACTTCATCCTATGAAGCTCTCACTTCCTAGGGGAAATGATAGAGTCATCCATACTGTAGGACATGAAGTTATTTCAATGGAAGATAAGTAGTAAAAGTGAACATTCTGCATAACAATGCTGTTTTATTTCTCTTTGCTTATATGAATGTGGCATATAGTAGATATTCAAAAGATAAACTGCAGAATTTTAGAGGAAAAAAAAAAAACATTTGCCGGACATGGTGGTGCACACCTTTGATCCCAGCACTCAGGATGCAGAGGCAGACAAATCTTTGTGAGTTTGAAGCCAACCTGGCACACAGTGAATTCCAAGCCATTCAAGGATACATAGTGAGACCATAGGAAGAAAGGAAGGAAGGAAAGAAGGAAGGAAGGAAGGAAGGAAGGAAGGAAGGAAGGAAGGAGAGAAAGAGAAAGCAAGCTTTCCTGGTAATTGTCATAAAGCATGGATATTTGCCTTTGTTCCAAAGCTTCCCTTGCTAAAGATGACCTTGCCACAACTGAACCAACCCTTCTCTCTACACATGCTATAGCCTATGTCAGTAAGCCATCAAGTGCCACCCACACATCCACGCAGCAGAGCCTGAACTAAATAAACTATTAATCCTTCCTAACAAGTAATTCCCTCTAACACAATAATCTACACATTACATGCTCAACAAATGTTGAAGATTATGATTAATAGTGTAAACATTGAAGGTACACAACAGTTAAGCAATTATTGAATAGCCTGATTTAATGGAAGAACGTATACCTAAGAAAAAGCAAATGAGGTTTGTTTTAAATATTGGAGAGTTATTTCCTCTATGTGTGTATTTGATCTCTCAATTAACTATCTAATTCGTTGCTTCTCTCTCTTTTTTTCTAAATTCTGTATATTAGAATTAAATATGGGCTTTGTCTGCATTTATGTCTGTGCACCACAGGTGTGCTGTGCTCACAGAAGCTGGAAGATGTCGTTGGATCCCCAGAAACTGAAGTTACAGACAGTTAGCGTGCAGGTGCTGGGAATCAAACCTGAGTCCTCTGGAAGAGCAGCCAGTGCTCCTAAGAGCTGAACCATCTCTCCGACACTGTTTCCTCTTTAAACCTTAGGTTTTTTGAAGAAATGCATTTACTTTTCTTATTGATATAGAAAGTGTTTTATTGTAGATATAGTAAACAAATTAAAATAACATATATGAAATATTGTGGGCAAATCATGTTCTATTAATTGAACAAAAAGCATAAACTTAAGAATTATCAGGAAGACCTAGTATAGCCCAAGCTGAATTAGCAACTATGACTCTTTAAGACATCTTATTCTAAAATGCTTCTGTGTTATTTTAACAGTCTTTCTTAAAGCTAAGTCAATTGAGCCTGCTTTTCACAGCACAGTAATTGCAGTATTTGCAAGGACCCACTCAAGAGGCCTTCACAAGTTAGAAAATTCATCTCTTCCTAGTTTTAAAGAATGGTCCTGGTTATAAAAATGTAACCTTTTCTAAACGCAAAACTATGTTTTATGTCATTGTATGTTTTTACCAATTCTATTGGTTTGCTTTTCTTCTCTTTAAACATGGATAATAGTGGAAAATATCAATCTATAAATTAAACACTATATACAAAACACTATTGTGCAAGCATATTTAAGAATTTATCTCTATAGCATATGTATATTTACATATACCGAAGACTGTAACATATATAACAATTATTTATCATAATCTTACTTTAATTACAATATAAGACAAATTAAATGCTCTATCATCAGATTTTAAATCAACTCATTTCCATAATTTAATGGTCTCATAAACAGTAAAATTGAATTGTTTTCCTAATTTATTGGTGTTTAGTTTTCAGATATGCTTGACTTGAATTTCGGATTCATTATCGACAATAACATTTTTAGGAAAATGAAGTGTTTTGTAAGAGAACACGGTTGACATTGGAGAGAAATCGAGCAGGTTTCAAATGTCTTCTTGGTGTTCATTTTAGGGTTTCGTCTCATACTCCCTCCTAGGACTCTTCAGTGGCATCAATCAGCATCCATTAGAGTGGTGTATATTCCTCCAAGACACTTTTGAAACTCCTGAGGGCACAACAAAGCTCCCAAAAGACAGAAGGCAGAATCTGTCACCATGTCCTGAGTGTCATGTGGTTCCTCAATCTTCACTAGAGAGGTTTTCACCCCTCCATCCAACCCCTCCTGAGGGCAGTGAACACGTGCCAAGGACCACGCCAACCCTTCAGGTAAACGCAGGTGAAGACCTGGTGCTTTCCTCTGAGAAGCACGGAGGCCACCAAGGGATGTTGCCCATAAAGAGGATAACACAAAATACCCCATTGTGTGACAACAGACTTCATTCGACTCTCAAGACAGCAAGTCGGGTCATTGAAGCAATGCAGGTTTAGGCAGGGCAGTCCCTTGTTCCTCTGTAAGGCCAACCCTCAATTCCTAGTGTATTTTCTAAACATAAGAACGTGGTGTTAACTAATAATTACAATAACTTACTCAGTAACGAATAGGGAGTAGAGCTAAATGCTTATTTTTGGTCACTGAGTACCAATTTTCCTGCTGTTCAAACCCTTATCAACCACAGCTACTTCTAACCATGGCACATCATTAACCGACTATTTCAAGGAATGATGGCACCCCAAAAAATGAATGAAGAACTAAAATAACTGCCTAAAATTCATATTTTAAATATACAAAGTCTACTTTTGATAGAAATAGTTATTTGTGCATATTAAATTATAATATGCACCATGGTCCCATCATGGTTTTAGTGTACTGAATGACAGTAATACCAAGCATGTGGTTCACATTTTTAGCAGACATCTATATTCATCCCCATGTTTTTATGCTATGTTTACATTCTCTACAAAATGACTTGGCTTTAAAGAGTGACAAGATATGCCTTCCAGACTTACTTGCTTTGATAAATGCCAATTATTGTTACATTTGAATAATACTTTTTTTTTCCAAGAGCTGAGGACCAAACCCAGGGCCTTGCTCCCCAACCCCTGAATAATTCTTATAATAAATTTTAATTTTTAGCCCTATGGAAGACTGAACTTTTAAGTTTGCTCTAAGAAAAACAGAACAATAAGGAAAATTACTTTTTAATTTTATCCCCCCCCAAATCCATATGTCTATAAAGTAACGGAATAAATGTTTGAACTCGGAAACGAGTTTGGGAAACTCCATCCGTTGTTGTCAGTGTGTGGTTGTCCTCTAGTTGTTTTTACCAAGGTCACAGGAGAGACTTTGCACAGTAGAAAAGCCATGGAGCAAACTGGATTCTGACTTTTTTCCTCTGGATGACTCATGAAATAGACATACATTTTCTTCGCTCATAGGCAAAGATAAAGAAAGAGGGTTGGTGTGTGTGTGTGTGTGTGTTGTTTTTGGTTTTTATGCCTAACATGCCCTTCATTTATTTTCCTGCATTTTGGCTCTTTTTATAATTTACTGCTTACTAGACACTAAGCTGTAAACTAAAACCATAAAGGTGAATATGTAATATATGGTCCCTGCCCTAACAGAGTCCATAGTACAATAGGCGAGAAAGGCCTGTAACAACTGCTGTAGTCCTATGTGACAAGGTGAGTTACAGCCAATGTTTAGTGAGCATCGAGTACAAGATAGTGTTGGTGCTAGACTTTCTGAATATATGATTCCCAGTCTTCCCACAAGAACAGCAAATCACTGAAGAAATATTATCATTGCTCATGTTGTACAAGTGAGGACAGGAAGTTTATATGACTTGACTAAAGCCATACAGCTCCAAGTAAGGGGCAGAGCTGCAATTTACACCCTGCTGGCCTGACTTAGGCCTGTGGCCTTAATCACTAAGCATACTGTATCCAAAAGGAGTGATAAATAATGGTGCAAAATGCTCCTAGAGTACCCGTGCAAGCAAGTAGGAAACAGAGGTGGCCACTCATCCTAGTTTGGTTGGAGCTGTCTATATTTCTGCATGTTTATCAAGTAGAGTCCTTAGTGGTATCCCTTGGTATCCCTCACAAATCTCTGTGAACATGATAAATCATAGTCACTCTATTTCAGAAAGAAAAAACACCTGAGCTTATGTGTAAAAGAGGCAAGAATTTGCCAGCGAGAGTGGATAATTCAAGGAAGACGGAGGTACCACCAAGAGAAGGAATGCTGGGTACAGCTGTAAGGAAACAGTTCAGCACAAAGCAGAAGTTCTAGGCATTGGTACAGATTGCCTTCGGGCAGATCTCAGCCACCCACTAACTACGGTATCACGAATATTCTCCATGTCCAAGCCAGGCTCAATTGTAAAAAACATAATTTTTTGCTGGGATTGCTCAGTGGCTTTGCACTGCTCACTAAATAAAGCTGCCAATTCTGCCCCAGCATTCTGGCAGATGAGCGCTTCTCCCTGTCCTTATTAGAAGTCCCGCCCACCCTGCCCTCATTCTGAAGATGTTCACTTTACTCCAGCATCAGCGGCCTTTCCCGTGATTCCCAAATCGGGACGTGCTCTCCTGCGTAAGACACCCCTCCCCATTCCCTAGACCTCAGGTCACCCTGCTTACTTCCACCCTAGCTTCTTCCCATTGCTGGACTTCCTTGTTTTGTTTTGCGTTGGTTTGGTTTTTTTGGTTTTTCGAGACAGGTTTTTCTACGTGTAGAACTGGCTGCTCTGGAACTCACTTTATAGACCAGGCTGGCCTGGAACTCACAGCGATCTGCCTGCCCCTACCTCCTGAGGGCTGGGATTGAAGGCATGCACCACCACCGCCAGACTCCTGCTCGACTAATTTTTTACAGCATTTGTTCAAAAGCTACTTGATTCTGATGTCCAAGACTACCTTTCACCATTTCAAATGACTGAATGAATGAAGTGTTAGGGGCCATACTGAATACATTTCATCACACAAGTACCGCACTTATAAAGAAGATTAAAAACACAGAACTGACTGATGTCAATGTAGCAGGCATAGGTCAGAATAAAAACTACACTTTGGGAAGGCGGTACCTTCCTTAAATTTTCACTCCATTGATATTGAACAAGGACCTAGATATCAGATAAGGAAAAATAACTTTCCTCAGATGCCACCAAGGTGCTCAGTCCCTCTGAGGAAGCTAGGCTGAGCTGGGGTAAGGCTCTCACTTCATCGGGCAATTAGCACCTCCCCTGCAGTTCAGTCAGCATCCTGACCTCTGTCTCCAAGTTGCATGATCTACTCCACCCTTATCACATGCCGAGGATAAGATCAAAGCCCTGGTAAAGCCGCTGGTGTCAATGTTGAACCTTTCTGGCCTGGCTTGTTTGCAAAGGCCCTGGCCAATGTCAACACTGGGAGCCTCATCTGCAAGGTAAGGGCTAGTGGGCCCTGCTCCATCTGCTGGGGCCACTCCAGCAGCGGCCTTGACCCCTCCACTGCCACCTCAGCTGAGGAGAAAGTGGATTAGATGGGAAGAAGGAAGAATCTGAGGATGTTGATGTAAGCTTTGGCCTTTTTACTAAACCTCTTTTGTTAACATGTCCAATAAAAAGATGAACCTGTATTTAAAAGAAAGCGAGGAAGGAAGGAGGGATGGAGGGAGAG